>NC_138856.1:0-84299 GCF_965183815.1 Platalea leucorodia
GTATAGCCAACCCCAGGGCCATATATACCCCTCCTTGGGCCGTATATACCCCTCCTCGGGCCGTATAGCCAACCCCAGGGCCATATATACCCCTCCTCGGGCCGTATAGGCACCCCCTGGGACACATATACCCCTCCTTACACCATACAGCCAACCCCAGAGCCATATAGCCACCCCCCGGGCCATATTACTGCCCACCTGCACCATATAGGTGCCCCCCCGGGCCATATAGCCAACCCCCGGGCCATATGTACCCCCCTCGGGCCATATAGCCAACCCCCGGGCCATATGTACCCCCTCGGGCCATATAGCCACCCCCCTGAGCCATATATCACAGCCGTTGCACCCCCCGATCCTGTATGGCCCCCCCAGTCCATACGTGCCCCCCCAGCCCTATACCTGCCCCCCCTCCCCGGGCCAGAGACCCCCCCCCACCCGCACAGCCTGTCCCAGGCAGCCCCCCAGCCCCCCCAAACTGCCCCACAGCCCCCCTATAGCCCCCCAAACCTGCCCCATGCCCCCCCAACCCTATAGCCCCCCCAAACCCACCCCCCAGCCCCCCTATAGCCCCCCCAAACCTGCCCCATGCCCCCCCCAACCCTATAGCCCCCCCAAACCCACCCCCCAGCCCCCCCAGTCCCCCAAACCCTCCCCATAGCCCCCCAGCCCCCCCAAACCCACCCTATAGCCCCCTATAGCCCCCCCAGCCCTCAATCCCACCCCCCAGCCCCCCTATAGCCCCCCCAAACCCACCCTATAGCCCCCCCATAGCCCCCCCAGCCCTCAATCCCACCCTCCAGCCCCCCTATAGCCCCCCATAGCCCCCCAAACCCACCCTATAGCCCCCCATAGCCCCCCCAGCCCTCAATCCCACCCTCCAGCCCCCCTATAGCCCCCAAACCCACCCTATAGCCCCCCATAGCCCCCCCAGCCCTCAATCCCACCCTCCAGCCCCCCTATAGCCCCCCAAACCCACCCTATAGCCCCCCAGCCCTCAATCCCACCCTCCAGCCCCCCCAAACCCACCCTATAGCCCCCCCCAGCCCCCCTATAGCCCCCCCAACCCCACCCTATAGCCCCCCCCAGCCCCCCTATAGCCCCCCAGCCCCCCCAAACCCACCCTATAGCCCCCCCCAGCCCCCCTATAGCCCCCCAATGAGGAGCGGGACGCGGTTATGGGGGGGGTGCCTCCATCGCCGGAGCGTTTATGGGGGGCTGGCGGGGGGGGCGAGGGCCTGCAGCCCCCCCAGGGCCTCGGCGCAGGCCCGCACCAGGGCGCAGAGGTGGGCGCTGCCCTCGGCGGAGGCGGTGCGGGGCAGCTCCCGCGTCGCCCACCCCAGCTTCTCCAGCACCGCCGCCCGCGCCGCGCCCGCCGCCGCCGCCACCCTCCGCCCCGGGGGGCGGCGCGGGAGCCCCCCGCAATCCCGCGGCGGCTCCCTCGCAGTGCTCGGGGCGGGGGGCGGCCGGCTGGCGGGGGGGCGGCGGCGGGGTGGAGGGTGGGGGGTCCGGCGCTGCGGGGCGGACGGACGGAGGGACGGACGGACGGGGGGGTCAGGCGGGGACGGAGGCTGGGAACAGCCCCGGACCCCCCAGCCCCTTCCCGGGCCCCCCTGTCCCCAGCGGGGACCCCCAGCCCGCCCCCAGCCCCCCAACCGCATCCCCAGCCCCCCCCACCCCATCCTCAGCCCCCCAACTCCGGCCCCAGCCCCCCATCTCCAGCCCCAGCCCCCCAACCGCATCCCCAGCCCCCCACACCCCGCCCTCAGCCCCCCAACTCCGTCCCCAGCCCCCCATCTCCAGCCCCAGCCCCCCACACCCCATCCTCAGCCCCCCCAGCCCTGTCCCAAGCCCCCCATCTCCAGCCCCAGCCCCCCCATCTCCAGCCCCAGCCCCCCAACCCTGTCCCCAGCCCCCCCCACCCCCCCCAGCCCTGTCCCCAGCCCCCCATCTCCAGCCCCAGCCCCTCCCCCACCCCCCCAGCCCCCCCCCGCGGGTACCGGGGCCGCCCCCCGCCTCCTCGCAGTCCAGCTCCTGGCAGGCGACGCAGTGGAGCTGCTGCTGCTTGTCCTGCAGCAGGATGGTCTGGGGGGGCGCGGGGGGGTCAGCGCAGCCCCCCACCCCCAGCCCCCCCGCCATTCCCAGCCCCCAGTCCCAGTCCCCCCAGTCCCACTCACCCCCATTCCCCCCATTCCCAATCCCCATTCCCAATCCCCATTCCCACTCCCCCCCACCATTCCCACCCCCCAATTCCTGCCCTCCCAGTTAACCCCAGTCCCCCCCCATTCCCGCCCTCCCAGTTAACCCCAGTCCCCCCATTCCCCCCCCAGTTAACACCAGTCCCCCCCATTCCCCCCCAGTTAATCCCAGTCCCCCCCCATTCCCGCCCTCCCAGTTAACCCCAGTCCCCCCATTCCCCCCCCAGTTAACACCAGTCCCCCCCATTCCCCCCCAGTTAATCCCAGTTCCCCCCCATTCCTGCCTCCCCGTTAATCCCAGTTCCCCCCCATTCCCCCCCAGTTAATCCCAGTTCCCCCCCATTCCCTCCCCAGTTAACCCCATTCCCCCCCTCCCCGTTAATCCCAGTTCCCCTCCATTCCCCCCCCGTTAACCCCAGTCCCCCCCAGTTAATCCCAGTTCCCCCTATTCCCCCCCCAGTTAACCCCATTCCCGCCCCCCCGTTAAGCCCAGTTCCCCCCCATTCCCGCCCCCCCGTTAATCCCAGTCCCCCCCATTCCCGCCGCCCAGTTAACCCCAGTTCCCCCCCATTCCCCCCCAGTTAACCCCATTCCCGCCCCCCCGTTAATCCCAGTCCCCCCCATTCCCGCCGCCCAGTTAACCCCAGTTCCCCCCCATTCCCCCCCAGTTAACCCCATTCCCGCCGCCCAGTTAACCCCAGTTCCCCCCCATTCCCCCCCAGTTAACCCCATTCCCGCCCCCCCGTTAATCCCAGTCCCCCCCATTCCCGCCCCCCCGTTAACCCCAGTTCCCCCCCATTCCCCCCCCAGTTAACCCCATTCCCCCCCTCCCAGTTAATCCCAGTTCCCCCCCCTCGCCCCGTACCCCGCAGTGGGGGCAGCACCGCCCCAGCATCCGGTACCCCCGCAGCAGCAGCTGCCCCATGGCCCGGCTGACCCGCTCCTGCCGCCACCGCCGCGCCTCCAGCTCCGCCGCCGTCGGGGCCGGCTCCGCGCCTGCGGGACGGGGACGGGCACCGGTTACCGGGGGACCGGGAAGGGCCCGGAGCGGCGGGAGGGGGGACCCAGGGGGGGAACCGGGGGGTCCCCGCCGCCCGCACCCGCGTTCAGCGCCATGGTCGCTGCGGAGACGGCGGCGCGCCGGAACTGACGTCACCGGAACGGCCCGTGGATGGAAAGAGGGGCCCGGGGGGGAAACAAGCGCGAAAAACGGTCCCGGCGCTAAAAAGGGTCCGACGGTCCCACCGCGAAAAGGCGCCGTGTCCGCCCGCACCCCCTGTGTCGTGTGTACCTGTGGGAGGCACGGTCCCCCTGTGTCGTGTGTCCCCCTCCCCGGGGCGACCCCTCCCCGGGGCGACCCCCCACCCCCTTCCCGCAGCCCTCGGCCTTGTCCAGGAGGGAGCGGGGGGTTCCAGAGCTGATGGGGGGGGGCCTGGAGAGGAGGGGGGCTCCCAACACCCCCCCACCCCCCCAAAAAACCCCAACAATCAGACACAGAAAAATCAGTGAAAACCTTTATTTTGCTGGAAAATCGGGTGGGGGTGAGGAGGGGGGGGAACCCCGGGGAGGGGGGAGCTGGGGGGGGTCCCATCGTCGGGGGAGGGGGGTGGGGGGTGATTCTGGGGAAGCTCCGTACAAAAAGGGGGGGCTCAGGCGGCTGGGGGGGGCGCGGGCTCCGTCCGAGGCCGCCGGACCTGGAAAAGAGCAAAGAGGTGAGAGGGGGGGCGGGCGCCGGCACGGGGGGACGGACGGACGGACGGTGGGACAGACGGGGACGCGGCGGTGACGGTGCCCGCTCCGGCGAGGGGGGGAAAGTCCGCGGTCCCGGTGACGAGGGAGGGAGCGCGGCGGTGACGGCGGCGGCGGCCCGGGGCGCGTCTGACCTGACGCGGCGTCGGCGTCCGGAGGGAATCCGGCGTCTCCCCGGTGATGCGCGGTGCTCCGCCGCGGCGGCACCTCCTGCCAGGGGAAGCACCGTTACCCGCCGGCACCGGCAGCACCGGACGGGACCGACGGCCGCCGCGACGCCCGGCGTCGGCCGAGCGTCCCCGGCGAACGCCGCTCGCCCTGCGGCACCGGGCGGGAGCCGAGCTCCCCCGGCGGCGGCGGCGGGGCCGGCCCGCCCGGCGTTCCCCGGCGGCGGCGCTCACCTCCGGCTCAAAAGGCAGAGTACCGCGCCCGCTCCCCGTAGGGGTCCCGCTCGAACCGCTGCATGTCGTAGAGGGAGGCCCGGGCCACCGAGGAGACCGGCGACAGCTGCCCACGCTCGTACGTGTACGCCTCTCCGACGGTGGTGGCCGCGGCGGCCGTGCGGCGCAGGGGGCTTCTATCCCGGGTGTAATAGGTGGAGGAGGCGGCCGCCGCGGCGGCGGTGGCGGCGGCGGCGACGGCGGCCGCCGCGCCCGGGGTCGGCAGCAGAGCTCTATCGTACGCGTCTAGGGTGGTGGGGATGCGACTGGCCATGGCTGTGGTGGCGGCCATGGCCGAGGACTGGACCTGGGAGTACTGGGCGTACTGGGAGTACTGGGCCATGGTCTGCTCCGCGTAGGCGTCGTACGCAGAGGCCGTGGCGTAGGAGCGGACGCGGTAGCGCTTGTAGTAGTCGGCCATCCCGCCGTACGCCTCATCGTAATACACGGTCTCCCCATAGCCCGCGGTGTAGGGAGTGCGCACGGCTCCGTACTGCTCGTTATAGGCCTCGGCAAAGTCCGCCACTTGCCCCGGGCGATCTACCGGGCACTCTTTAGACCAGTGCCCTTCCTTCCCGCAGCGGTAGCAGCCGCTCTTGTCTCCCATCCCGGGCGCCGTCCGCAGCCGGCTGGTGGACAACTGCACGCGCATCCGCTTGCCTTGAGGAGAGAGACGCGAGAGGGGAGAGGCTGTGGTTAACCGCGACGGCGGGGAGGGCGGCCGGCGCCGGCCGGCACCGCTCCCCGGGGCTCCCCGACGACCTCTGCGGCCAGGGTGGGAACCGAACCGCCTCTGCCTGCGACCCCGCAGAAGCCGGGGGTTCGCCACGGTTTCGGGCGGCACCGGACACGGGAAGCGGCACTCGGGCACCACCACGGCACCGGGGTCCGGCTGCGGCTCCCCAACCCCAATTTCCCCTTTATCGCCCTTTTTTCCGCCCGCTTCCCAGCCCGCCGGCGGCACAGACCGGTTGAGGGACGCCCCACGGGTCCCGGCTGCACCACGCGCCCAGGGAGAGGCCCCAGGGGCAGAGCTCACGCCAAAACCTGCCATTTCGGCGACAAACCTCACCCTTTTCCTACAAAAAACGGCGCTGCGGAGCCGCTCTCTGCCCCGAGACAAAGCCACCGCACCGACACCGACCCCGGGGACATCTCTGCCCGCGGAAAGGCCGCCAGCCAAGCGACACGGGAAGCAGCGCGGCGCTGCCGGGAGCGCGGTGGGCGCCGGCGGCGGGACACGGCTCTCTCCGAAGCCGCACACCGACCCGCTCGCATCCCCAGGGCGCCGAGATGGGAAAAAAAAAAAAGGCACCAAACGCCCCCGGGACCGGCTCGGCCCCACAGAACGCGGCGGCGGTCGCCGCCGTGACGGTTGCCCCTCGCGGCATCGGCCGCCGCGCACGAGGTCTGGCGCCAGGCGAGCGACGGCGGCGCGGATCCGGCCCCGCGTCCGCGGTAAACCCTCCTACCTGACCTGCTTCCTCCGGGCCCAGCCCGGCGCTACCTATCCCAGCCCAGGGCCGCGGCCCGGCGCGTCACCTTGGAACTCGGTGTTATCCAGCCCGCGGATGGCCTCCACCGCGTCCTCCGCCCGCTCCATGTGAACGAAGGCATAATCCTTAACGATGTCGCACTCGATGACGGGGCCGTACTCCTCGAATTTGGCCCGCAGCTCCAGGTTGGTGCAGGCGGGGCTGATGTTGCCGACGTGCAGTTTGGTGGAAGCCTTGCTCTTGTTCTTGCTGGCCTCCACGTTGATGCAGACGCCGTGCAGCTTGTGGTGGTGCAGGTTACGGATGGCGTCCTCGGCCGCCGTTTTGTCCTCGATGTGAACGAAACCGTAATTCTTGATGATGTCGCACTCCAGCACCTTCCCGTACTGCTCGAAGAGGGAGCGGATCTCCTGCTCCGTCGCCTCCCGCGGCAGGTTGCCGATGAACAGCTTCACCATCTCGCCCAGCCTGCGTTGGGGGGGAAGCAGCATCTCAGCGGGCGGCTCGGCAGAGACCCCCCGCCATCATCCCTGGCCTCGCAGCGAGGGGCCGGAGCTCACCCCCGGGCCCAGAACCGCTCCCCTGCCCGGGAAGGGGCCTCTCCCTGCGGGCAGGGCCGGGGGAAGGCGCCCTCCCCACCCTCCGGGGACTCTCCGGTGGCTGGTACCCAGGGCTGGGCCGGGTGGGAGCTGCCCCAGGGCCCGGTCTGGGTCCGGTTCCTCGCCCAGGCCGCAGGGCCCCAGGCCCGGGCCCGATCCCAGGCCCGGTTCCCCCCCGCGGGCTGCAGAGCCCCAGGCCCAGGCCCGGTTCCCCCCCAAGGCCGCAGGGCCCCGGGCCCGGTTCCCCCCCAAGGCCGCAGGGCCCCGGGCCCAGGCCCGGTTCACCCCCGGGCCGCAGGGCCCCGGGCCCAGGCCCGGTTCCCCCCCAAGGCCGCAGGGCCCCGGGCCCGGTTCCCCCCCAAGGCCGCAGGGCCCCGGGCCCAGGCCCGGTTCACCCCCGGGCCGCAGGGCCCCGGGCCCGGGCCCGGTTCACCCCCGGGCCGCAGGGCCCCGGGCCCAGTCCCGCTCCCCTCCAGGCCCCGTCCCGACCCCGGTTCCGGTTCCAAGCCCCCGGCCCCGTCCCGCTCCCGCCCGGGCCGGGCCTCACCGCGGCACCGCGCTCCCTCTCGCCGGGACGGTGACGGCGACAAAATGGCGGCGGCTTCAGCTCCACCCTGCGGCGTCCCCTTCCCTCGGCGCCCCGCCCACCGCGCACGCTGATTGGCGGAGATCGGCGAGAAGGCGCCATACGATTAGCCGCGCTCAACCCCGCGCCGGATGACGTTTCGCGTCGGAGCGCGCCCGCCCGCCCGTTGGCCAATGGCGCGTCGCGGCGCGCCGGAGGGGAGGCGGGAACTTCCGGGCACGTAAAGCCGGCGGTGGCCAATCGGAGCGAGGGGGAAGGGCGTGGCCTGGCGGCGCGGCGGAGGCCGGCGGGGTCGGAGCGGCGGGAGCGGCGGAGCGGGGTCGGCCGGGGCCGGGGGGGGGCCGGGACCGACCGCCCCCACCGGGAGCGGGACCGGGAGCGGGATCGGGGCCGGGACAGAGCGGGCGGGCCGCCCCTACCGGCACCGGGACCCACAGGCCTCCCCGCGACCCCCCCCGCCCTGCCCGGGGCCTGGCCGCCGCCGGGACCGGGATCCGCCATCGCGGCCGGGACCGGGACCGGGACCGTCCGGCCCCCACCGGGCCTGGCCCCGCCCCTTCGCGCCCCGCCCCTCCCGTAGGCCCCGCCCATCTCCATAGAGTGGTCCCTAGAGCCCCGCCTCTCTCACTAGGCCCCGCCCCTCTCCTCTAGAGCCCCGCCCATTCTCCTAGAGCCCCGCCCCCTCCCTTAGGGCCCTGCCCCTTTCCTATTGGCCCCGCCCCTCTTCTATAGGACACGCCCCCTCCCTTAGAACCCTGTTTTAGGGTCCCGCCCCTTTCCTCTTAGGCCACGCCCCTCTTCCTTAGGGCCCGCCCCCTCCCTTAGAACCTTGCCTCTAGGGCCCCGCCCCTTCTGCGTGGCCCCGCCCATCTCCCGTTTAGAACCCCGCCCCCTTTCATAGGCCCCGCCCCTCACAGCCTAGCCCCGCCCTTCCCTGCACAGCACCATCCTGTGCCCAGCCCCGCCCCTCCCGCTTTAGCCCCGCCCCTCCCGCCGTAGCCCCGCCCCCGGGCCATGTCGGACTCGGTGCTGCTGCTGCGGCGGGTGCGGGAGCGCAGCGGGGAGGCGGCGGCGGCGGCGGCGGCCGGGGGGGTCCCCGCGGGGGGCCCGTCCCCCCGTCGCAAACGGGGCCGGCGGCGGCGGTTCTACCCCGAGCACCGGGTGTACCGGGCGCGCTGCTCCTTCCTGGACCTGAGCGAGGAGCAGGTGCTGCGGCGGTACCGGCTGGACAAAGCCGCCATCGCCGGGCTGTGCCGCGAGCTGGGCGCCGACCTGGAGAGCCTGACGGGCCGCAGCCACGCTCTGCCGGTGGCCGTCAAGGTCACCTCCGCCCTCACCTTCCTGGCCTCCGGCTCCTTCCAAACGGCCACGCGCGACACCACCGGCATCAGCCAGTCGGCCATGTCCAACTGCCTGGCGCAGTTCCTGGAGGCGCTGCAGCGGCGAGCGGCGCGGTACATCGCCTTCCCGCCGCCCGCCCGCGCCGGGGCGGCCGCCGGCGCCTTCCCCGGGGTGCTGGGTTTGGTGGGCGGCATGCACGTGGCGCTGCGGGCTCCTTCCGAGAACGAACCGGCTTACCGCAACGCCGGCAACTACCACTCCATGAACATGCAGGTGGTGTGCGACGCCGCCGGCACCATCACCAACGTGGTGGCCAAATTTCCCGGTTCTTGCCCCAACGCCGCCGTCCTGGAGAATTCGGCTTTGGCCCGGCTGCTGGAGGGGGCTCGGCCCGACGGCGCCTGGCTGCTGGGTGAGGCGGGGGGTGACGGGGTGGGTGGGGGGTCCCAGGGGTGGGTGCTGCTGCCCCAGAGCAGCGGCGATGGTGTGAGAGGTGGGGGGGGGGGGATCTGGGGGGAGACCTGGGGGTCTGGGGGTGACCCAGGGGTCTGGGGGAGACCTGGGAGTCTGGGGGGAGACCCATAAGTCTGGGGGAGACTCAGGGGTGTCCTGGGGGTCTGGGGGTGTCCTGGGGGTCTGGGGGAGACTTGGGGGTCTGGGGGGGATCTGGGGGGAGACCTGGGGGTCTGGGGGTGACCCAGGGGTCTGGGGGAGACCTGGGAGTCTGGGGGGAGACCCATAAGTCTGGGGGAGACTCAGGGGTGTCCTGGGGGTCTGGGGGTGTCCTGGGGGTCTGGGGGAGACTTGGGGGTCTGGGGGTGACCCAGGGGTCTTGGGGAGACTCAGGGGGGTCTGGGGGAAGACCCATAAGTCTGGAGGTGACTTGGGGGTCTCAGGGGTGACCCAGGGGTCTGGGGGAGACCCGGGGGTTTTGGGGGAGACCTGGGGGTCTCAGGGGTGACCTGGGGGTCTGGGGGAGACCTGGGGGTCTCAGAGGAGACCTGGGGGTGACCTGGGGGGTCTAGAGGACACCAGAGGGTCTGGGGGGAGACCTGGGGGTCTCAGGGGTGACCTGGAGGTCTGGGGGTGACCCGGGGGTCTCAGGGGTGACCTGGGGAAGACCCGGGGGTCTGTGGGAGACCTGGGGGTCTCAGAGGAGACCTGGGGGTGACCTGGGGGGTCTAGAGGACACCAGAGGGTCTGGGGGGAGACCTGGGGGTCTCAGGGGTGACCTGGAGGTCTGGGGGTGACCCGGGGGTCTCAGGGGTGACCTGGGGAAGACCCGGGGGTCTGTGGGAGACCTGGGGGTCTCAGAGGAGACCTGGGGGTGACCTGGGGGGTCTATGGGACACCAGAGGGTTTGGGGGGAGACCTGGGGGTCTCAGGGGTGACCTGGGGGGTCTGGGGGACACCAGAGGGTCTGGGGGGGCCCTGCGGGTCTGGGGGTGACCCTCAGGCCCAGGGAACCCACACACACACACCCCCCCAGCGCCTCGGGGCCACCCCCGCCATCGCAGCCCCCTCCCCCTGCGCCGCTCTCCCCTGCTGCCGGGCTTTGGGGGTCCCCACCTCCCTGACCCCCCGTCCCCCCGTCCCCCCGCAGGTGACCGCAGCTACCCGCTGAAGCCGTGGCTGATGACGCCCATCGCGGCGCCCCGCGGCGCGGCGGAGGAACGCTACAACGCGCTGCATCACCAGACGCTGGCCGTCCTTCGCCGCACCCTCGCCCTCCTCAAGCTCCGTTTCCGCTGCCTGGATAAGGGGAGGGGGTGCCTACAATACGCCCCCCAAAAAGTTTGCCAGATTTTTTTAGCTTGCTGCATCCTCCACAACATCGCCCTGCGCCGGCGCATGCCGCTGGAGCTGCCCGAGGGGATCCCCCTCCCCGAAATCGAGCCCGACCTGCCCCTGCCGGCCCCCCCCGGCCAGATCTCCAGCGAGGCCCGGGCCGTGCGGGCCCGCATCGTCCAGCAGGTCAAGGACGGCCTCGGCTGAGACCCCCGCAAATCTGGGGGGGCTCTGTCCCTCTTGGGGGGGGGGGGGGGCTCTGCCCCTTTTGGGGGGGCTTGGTTCCTTTTGGGGGGCTCTGTCCCTTCTGGGGGGGGCTCAGTCCCTCTTGGAGGGGGCTCTGCCCCTTTTGGGGGGCTCATTCCCTTCTAGGGGGAGCTCTGTCCCTCTTGGAGGGGGCTCTGCCCCTCTTGGGGGGGCTTGGTTCTTTTTGGGGGGGCTCAGTCCCTTCTGGGGGGGGCTCTGCCCCTCTTGGGGGGGGGCTCTGCCCCTTTTGGGGGGCACTGCCCCTCTTGGAGGGGGCTCTGCCCCTCTTGGGGGGGGCTCGGTCCCTTCTAGGGGGGCTCAGTCCCTCTTAGGGGGAGCTCAGTCCCTTTTGGGGGGGCACTGCCCCTCTTGGGGGGAGCTCAGTCCCTTTTGGGGGGGGGTCTCTGCCCCTTTTGGGGGGGCTCGGTCCCTCCAGGGGGGGCATAGGGGGACGCAGGAGAGGGGGCAGCCCCTGCGAGGGGGGAGTCGCTGGCCTCTGCCAGGAGAGGGGGGGTCCCTGTCCCCGACAAAGAGGGGGGGTCCCTATTCCCTGCAAGACGAGGGGTCCCTACCCCGACAAGGACAAAGAGGGGGGGTCCCTGACCCCCCCAGGCGCTGCCGCGGCCCCCAGTGCCCCCCGTTTCGCTCCCCCCCCCCCCCCTTTGTCTGCACTCGTTTCGGGGTGAATAAACGTATTTTTTCAGCAGCGATGCCTGGCTGGGGCTGGGGGGATGGCGCTTTATTGACCCCCCGGCGTTTCGGCACGGCGCCGCCGCGGCTGCCCCCCCAGAGCGGCCTGGAAAGCCCCGGCGCGGCGGCGCTGCTGCAGCCGGTAGAGCATCTCCACCGTGTCCCGGCGCATCTTTTCGGCATAGGGGCGTCCCCGGAAGGTCACCGCGTCCCCGAAGCTGTCCTGCAGGCGCCGCAGGGTGACCGATAACCGCGCCTCGCACCGGGCCAGCGCGGCACGCAGGCGGCCGCGGGCACGTGCCTCCCTGGCACGACGTGCCGCCATCACCGGGCCGCTGCGGAAGAAGCGGCCGGGGTCGGAGCCGTGCTCCTCCAGCCGCTCCAGCCGCGCCAGCAGCAGCTCCCGCCGCAAAATGTCGCCGGCTGCCGCCTCCCAGGCCTCCAGTGCCTCCGGCAGCCGCGCCAGGGCCTCGCCGGCGCCATACTTCACCGCCATCTCCAGCCTCTCCCTGCCAGGGACGCCCAGCGCGGCCCAGAGCCGGCGCAGCCGCCTCTGCAGCCGCTCCAGCCCTGCCGGTGCCGGCCCCGGCAGCACCGGCTTCCACAGCCCTTTCTCATACGGTTCCACCGGTGCCGGTGCCGGCTCCCGGCGCGGCCGCGGGGCTCGCGCCGGCTCCTCATCGCCACTGCGCAGGTGGAAAATGGCACCGAGGAAGTCGGAGCCGGTGGCCGCAACGTACTGGAGGTAGTCGTCAAAGAGGCTGGCGGTTTGCTGTTGCCCGTGCCGCGGCACCTCGCCGGCGTTTCGGCGTCCCCGCTCGCCCGTGGGGAGCAGATCGGCGGTGGTGGCTGCCGGCTCGACCAGGGGCTCGCGGTGGAACCGCAGCCGCTCGGGGGGGAGGGCCCTGCCCAGCTCCCGGTAAAGCTCCCGCATGTTCCGGGTCTCTGGCTCGGCGTCCTCCCCGGCATCGCGGCACAGCGGCGGGTACGGCCGCAGGGCCACCTCGGCAAAGGCACTGGCCGATGGCAACTGCGGCCTGGCCGCGATGGGCTGCAGGATCAGGCGTGGGCCAGGGGGCTGGGGGGGTTTCGGGGCTCCCCGCCGCGGCGTCGCCGGCAGCCGCAGACGCCGGAGCTGCCGTAGCCGCGCGTCATCCTCGGTGCGGCGGGTGAGCGCTGCCAGGAGCGGCGGCAACTGGTAGCCGGCACTGGCCAACCTCCGATCTTCCCCGTCCGTTCGCCGCGTTAACCGGCGCAGATCCGCCGTCACCGCGAAGGCATCCGGCGGGATTTCGGGAGCCGCTGGCTCCCGGTGGGGCACCGGCATCACCGGGGAGAGGCGCCGAGGGGGCAGCCGGGGGGCTCGGCGCGGTCCGGCGGTGCCAGCGCGGGGCTCGGCGGCGGGGGGCTCCGGCTGGGGGGTCCCTGGGCTGGCGATGGAGGCCGGGGCCTGCGGATCAGCCCCCCCCCAGGCGCCCTGCAGCCCCCCCGAGCCCCCCAAACACCCCCGGCGCCCCCAAAACTCCCTTGGGGACCCTCAAACCCCCACTCCCCCTCCCCGAGGCCCCCAAACACCCCTGGGGACCCCAAAAACCCCACTCCACCACTCGCCCCCCCCACGGGACCCCCGAAATCCCCCCCCCCCGGTCCTGGCGGGCCCCTGCGGCCTACCGCGCTGTTGCCATGGCGACGGCACGCCGGAAGTGGCTCTACCACTAAATCCCTCCCCCTTGGCTCATCCCCTCCCGGTCCGTCGCCAGGGCGGTCCGGCCGCCCGGGAAGTCCCGCGGTTGTGGTTCCGGGGGGGGCGGAGTCCGCGGTCATGGCGGCGGCGGCGGGACCGAACGGGAGCGTCTGCCGGGTCAGGGCCGCTCCGTGAGGCGGGCCGGGGCCGCGGGGCCGTGCGAGGGGGGCTTTGGGGGTGCAGGGCCCCTTGCAGGGGAGCTTTGGGGGTGCAGGGCCCCAGGAACCAGGATTTGGGGGTGCAGAGCCCCGGTCACGGGAGTTTTGGGGGTGCAGGGCCCCACGCAACCAAGATTTGGGGGTGCAGGGCGCCTTGCAGGGGTTTTGGGGGTGCAGTGCCCTGGTTACAGGAGTTTTGGGGGTGCAGGGCCCCTTGCAGGGAGTTTTGGGGGTGCAGGGCCCCGGGGAACCAGGATTTGGGGGTGCAGGGCCCCTTATATTGGAGGTTTGGGGGTGCAGGGCCCCCTGCATGGGAGTTTGGGGGTGCAGAGCCCCTTGCAGAGGGATTGTGCAGGTGCAGGACCCGTTATAGGGGGGCTTTGGGGGTGCAGAGCCCTTTATATGGGCGTTTTGGGGGTGCAGAGCCCCTTGCATGTGAATTTTGGGGGTGAAGGACCCCTTTCAGGGGAGCTTTGGGGGTGCAGGACCCCGGGGAAACAGGATTTGGGGGTGCAGGGCCTTTTCCATGGGCGTTTTGGGGGTGCGGGGCCCCTTGCAGGGGAGTTTTGGGGGTGCAGGGCCTTTTCCATGGGCGTTTTGGGGGTGCAGGGCCCCCTCACGGGACGCTGACCCCCCCCCCCCCTCGCTCCCCGCAGCTGGAATTCGCGGTGCAGATGCGGTGCCAGGGCTGCGCCGACGCCGTGCAGGCAGCGCTGCAGGGAGCCCCGGGTGAGCCCCCTGCGTCACCCCAAGACTTGGGGAACACCCCCCCCCCCCCAGAGTCGGGGACACCCCCCCCGTCACCCCCTTTTCCCTCCCCGCAGACGTGCGGCTGCTGGAGCTGCGGCTGGAGGCGCAGACGGTGCTGGTGGAGACGACGGCGGCGGCCGAACGCGTGCGGGAGCTGCTGGAGAAATCGGGGCGCCGGGCAGTGCTGAAGGGGATGGGGGGCTGCGATGACGGTGAGTGGGTGTCGGGGGGGGGGATTTGGGGTGCCGGGGGGGATTTGGGGTGCCAAGGCGTCTCCCCGCAGCGAGCCTGGGCGCGGCGGTGGCGGCTCTCTCCGGCCCCGGCGCGGTGCGGGGCCTGGTGCGGTTCCTGCAGGTCTCGCCGACGCGGTGTTTGGTGGACGGCGCCGTCGATGGGCTCCCACCGGGTCCCCACGGGCTCCACGTCCACGAATTCGGGGACCTCTCGCGCCCCTGTGACAGGTACCGCGGCTCGGGGCGGGGGACGCACCGGGGTCTGGGGGTGCCGGCACCCCGGTTTCACCCCGTGTCGTCCCCCCCCCCCCGTTACAGCTGTGGTGGCCACTTCAACCCCGACGGCGAGTGCCACGGGGGACCGCAGGACCAGCACCGGGTGAGCCGGCGGCCGCGGCCGCTCCGTGGGGCTGGGGGGGGGGGGGTCCCGGACCCCCCCCTTGACCCCCGCACCCCGCCACCGCAGCACGCCGGGGACCTGGGGAACATCTGGGCCGACGCCGAGGGCAGAGCCAGCTTCCGCATGGAGGATTCGCGCCTGAAGGTGAGGCTGGGGGGGACACGGAGGGACCGGCCCCCTCCCACGGCTGCGGGGGGTCCAGGCTGCACCCCATGATTGTGGGGGGGGGTCTGGGCTGCACCCCACAGCCATGGGGAGGGTCTCACCCCGGTCCTGTGGCTGTGGGAGGGGTCCAGGCTGTGCCCCACGGCTGTGGGGAGGGTCTCACCCTGGTCCTATGGCCATGGGAGGGGGTCCGGGCTGTGCCCCACAACTGGGGGGGGTCTGACCCCGGTCCTATGGCCATGGGGGGGGGGGTCCGGGCTGTGCCCCACAACTGGGGGGGGGTCTGACCCCAGTCCTATGGCCATGGGGGGGGTCCGGGCTGCACCCCACGGCTGTGAGGGGGGGTCTGACCCTGGTCCTATGGCTGGGAGGGTCCCACCCTGGCCCCACAGCCACGGGCAGGGTCCGGCCCCAGCCCCAGGGCTCGGGGGGGGCCCAATCCCCGGCCCCACAGCTCTGGGGGGGGGGGTCCTGAGCCCCCTCCCCCCCCCCCGCCAGGTCTGGGACATCATCGGGCGCTCAGTGGTGGTGGATGCGGGCGAGGACGACCTGGGCCGGGGCTCCCACCCGCTCTCCCGGGTGACGGGGAACTCGGGGCCGGGGTGAGTGCTCGGGGGGGATTTGGGGGGGCTCCGGGGGGGGGTTTGGGGGGGTCGCTCACCTCCCCTGCCCCCTCCCCCCCCCCCCCCCAGGCTGGCCTGCGGCGTGGTGGCCCGAGCGGCCGGGCTTTTCCAGAACCCCAAGCGGGTTTGCTCCTGCGACGGCCTGACCCTCTGGGAGGAGCGGGACCGGACCACGGCGGCCCCCGGCCCCACGGCAGCCCCCAGCCCCATGGCGGCCCCCGGCCCCACGGCGGCCCCCAGCCCCACGGCGGCCCCGGCCCCCCACCTCTAGGAGCTCCCCCGGAACAGCAATAAACGATAACTCGCTCTGCGGCCTCTGCGGCTCTCGAGGGAGCGGGGCCGGGGGCTGCGAGTCCCCGGCGGTGCTCGGCGCTGCGCACCCCCCCCCCCCCTCCGGCGGGGCGCAGCGGCCCCTTTAAGAGTGGGCGGGGCCAGCGCGGCGGCAGCCGTTAGGGGCGGGGCCGGGCGGGCGGGGCGCAGGCGCGGTGGCGGCGGCGGGAGAGCGGGGTGGGCGGGGCGGTAGGCGGGGGCGCAGGCGCAGTGGTGGCGACGGGAGGGGGGGAGTGGGCGGGGCGGGGGCGCGGTGGGCGGGGCGGGGGCGCGGTGGGCGGGGCGCATGCGCAGCGCGGAGGGCGCGCAGCCGCCGCGCATGCGCGCTGCGCCGTTCGCCGCTCCCGCTCCGCGCTGAGGCGACGCCGCCATTTTGTGAGGCCGCCGCGGCGCTGCGCTCCCGCTCCCCTCTCCCCGCCGCCGCCGCCACCATGCGTCCCGGCATAAAACTCTTCGTGGGCAATGTCCCCGAAGAGGCGACGGCGGAGGAGCTAAGCGAGCTATTCGCCGGTGCCGCCGGCCCCGTGCTCGGTATCGCCCTCATGAAACAGTTCGCTTTCGTGCACCTCCGGGATGAGGCGGCGGCGGCCCGCGCCATCACCCAGCTCAACGGCCACCAGCTGCACGGCCGCCGCATCGTGGTCGAGCCCTCCCGGCCTCGGCCCACCAACACCTGCAAGATTTTCGTCGGTAACGTCTCGGCCGCCTGCACCAGCGGCGAGCTCCGCTCGCTCTTCCAACAGTACGGCACCGTCGTCGAATGCGACGTTGTGAAAGGTACCGGACCCGCCGCCGCGGACGGGGGCTCCGCACAAGGCTGTCCGCCTCCCCCGGGGCCGCCCCGCAGCCCTGGCCGGGCTCAGTCAGGGCCGCCTCGCCGCTCACCTCCGTCCTCGGAGCCGCTTCTCGGTTCGGGTGATCCGTGTTCCGTCTGCCTGCCTGCGGCTTCCCCCTCCCCGGTCCGATCTGGCGGCGCCCCCGGGCCTGGGTCCCTCCCGCCGCCCCCTCCCCAGCCCCGGCCGGGGCCGGGCGGGCCCTTCTGGGCTCCCCACGCCCCATCCCTCCCCTCCGCCCCGTGAAACCCCCCCCGCCCCGGCTGCGCTCTCTCCAACCAGGCCAGGTCCTCCATCATCGCCTCCCCCAGGCGGGGGCAACCCCCTGCCCGCTGCTGGTCGCCCCCATAACTCTTCCCTGACACAAGGCGCTTGCCTTCGTCCCGCTACGATTGCGCCGCAGCTTCACCTCCGCCACCGCGCTCCGACGCGGAGCGAGTCGTTTTCCCCCGTCAGTCGAGGTGGGAGAGCCGAAACCCGTGAGAAACGCGCTGTAAAATTCCCGAGGGAGCTCGATCGGCTCCGGATCGCGGACCCCGCGACGCAGCGTGACGGCGTCACCCCCATCTTCCCCCCTCCCCCGATCCTGACGTAAAAAGGTGTCATCCCCGCATCACGCCAGCCGCCGCGGCCGCTCCCCGAAGCGCCCGTTTGCCCCCTGTCCCGGCGGCGTCCCCGCCGCCTCCTCCGCCTCCCCGGGAGGGTGATGTTGTTGCCTCTGCTCTCTCGTCCCAGGTTGCAGGCCCACCGGCTCCGTCCCGCCAGGACGCAGCTTCCCAGCGGAGCCCGTCAGAAACCGCTCCAAACCCACGCCAAAAGTTTCTGGCGTCCCCTCGGCCGGTGGCTAATTTGTGGGGGTCCCTCTGGCAGCACCCCAGAGAGGGGTGAGGGTGCCACGGCCGCCCGAGGGGACGGCAGGAGGGCTGGGGGTGGACGGAGGAGACGTCCCCCTCCTTGGGCTGCCGGAGCGGGATACGTGGATGTGGGATAGGAGCCAGGGAGGGGCGGGATGGCGGAGCGGAGGGTGGCCGAAGCGACGCTAACGTTTCGCCGGAGCTTGAGGTACCGGGATGGGGTTTGCTCGGCGAGCCGTGCTCCGAGTGTGCCGCGCTGCCTGGATGGGCTGCCCCGGCTGAGCCGTACGCCGGCCCTCTGGCTGTAGGCTAAAGCGCGCCGTTGCCGGCAGTGCTGGTTATGGTGATCCCTGGTTACGGTGATTCCCTGGTCCGTGACTGCAGGGGGGACGCAGCGGGGTTACCGAGAGGAGCCGCCCTTCCGCCCTGTGCCGGCCTCCCGGACCCGTCGTGCCGCGGGGGCAACCCCCTGGCTACTGTGGCGGCATCCGAACCCCGAAACCGTTGGCCTGAGTGCCGCAGGCGGCCGCCGGACCTGGCGCGGGCACGGCGTCATGGCGGGGAGAGCCGTGCCGGGGGAGGGTGACCCGCTCTCCCGCTCCGGGTCCTGCTTCTACTGCTCCTCGCCTCGCTCTCCATCTCCTTTCTGACGCCTCTCCGCTTCGGCGCCGCGTTCGTGCCGCGCGGCGCTGCGCTGCTCGCCCGGCTCCTCGCCTCGGCTGGGTGCGCGGTGCCGCGGGTTGTGCTCGGGTGCTCCCCTCTCCTTCTCCCCCCACCCCGTCTTTCTGTCCTTCTCCCCCCCCCGTCTCTCTGTCCTTCCTTCTCCTGCTGGCACTCCGTCCCCCTCGGCGTGATTTGGTGTCTCGGCGGGCGCCAGCCCTCTCTGGCTTTGCTCCGCTTACCGGCGGGACGGCCCAGCTGAGCCCGCGGTGGCGGCGGCGAGGCCACGCTCCCTTCCCGGCGCTCTCGGTCCCCGCGTGCCGGAGGACGGGTAGGGAGGAGTCGCCGGCGGCGAGAGGCTGCCGTGCCGTGGGGCAGGGTGCTGAGCTCCCTCGGCGCAGCGAGAGGCAGCTGAGGTGGGCACGGGCGAAGGGAGGAAGAAAATGGGGGAAAATGGAGCGAAAAAAGCGGTGACTGGGTGTTCCTGAGCCGGGGGACGACCGGGCGGGTGGCCGGGCTCGTTAAGCTCCGGCCAAATTAATTGTGGGGCGGAAGGAAACGAAGGTGGTGCTGTCTCATCGCTGCCTGAGCAGCAGCGGAGCGGGGCCGGCAGAGCCCGTCCCGGCGCCTGTCCCGCCGCTGCCGCGGTCCCGGCGAGGCTCGTTAAGCGTTCGATCCTGTAACGAATTGTCTTTTCTCCCCCCACTGATAACCCTCTGTCTGCTGCTTTATCAGACTATGCATTTGTTCACATGGAGAACGAAGCAGATGCAAAGGTTGCCATCGAAAACCTTAACGGGAAGGAGGTGAAGGGGCGCAGAGTGAACGTGGAGCTCTCCACCAACGTCCAGAAGAAGGGCGCGGGCCAGGCCCTGCCGCCCACCCTCGGCCTCGACAAGAACAAGAGGATCGGCCTGGAGTACCGCGAGAAGTTCCAGCCCAAGATCGAGGGCTTCGACCAGCAGCGCCGGGCGGCGGACGCCGCCTTCCCCTCGGCCGCCGCTGCCGGTTACGCCACCGCCTCCTCCTCCCTGTACGATTACCAGCAGCGCTTTGGCACCGGCGGCGCCGGCAAGTACGAGGCCTTCGAGGCGCAGGCCAGGCCCGCTTCCCCTTCCTACTTCGGGAGGGACCGCAGCCCCCTCCGGCGCTCCCCCACCCGGGCCGGCTACGCGGCGGTGACGCTCCCCATGACGGCGCAGCCGGCCGCTTACCGCGCCCAGCCCTCCGCCTCGCTGGGGGCCACCTACCGCGCCCAGCCCTCCGCCTCCCTCGGCGTGGCCTACCGCCCGCAGCCCACCACGGGCCAGGCCGCCTCCTACCGCGCCCAGCCCTCCGCCTCGCTGGGCAGCGCCTACCGCTCCCAGCCCTCCGTCTCCCTCGGCGCCTCCGGCGCGCAGCCCGCCGCCAACTCCCTCGGCTCCTACGGCGCCCAGGCTGCCGCCTCCTATGGCGCGCAACCCGCCGCCTCCCAGCTCTCCGGCTACGGCGTCCAGTCCGCCGCCCTGGCCTCCTCCTACGGGGCGCAGGCCGCCTCCGGCTACTCCGCCTCCTACGGCGCCCAGGCTGCCGCCGCCGCCTACGGCGCCCAGGCCGCCGCCGGCCCTGCCGCCTCCTACGGTGCCCAGGCCGTGGCCACGCACGTGGCCTCTTACGGCGCCCAGGCCGCCGCCGCCGCCGGCCACACTGCCTCCTACGGCGCCCAGCCCGTAGACGGCCACGCCGCCTCCTACGGCGCCCAGCCCAGTGCCGCGCTCTCCGCTTCCTACGGCGCCCAGGCCGTGGCTGCGCACGCCACCTCCTACGGCACCCAGGCGGTGGCCGGTCACGCCGCCGCCGCCTACCAGCCCATGGCCGGCCACTCGGCCTCCTACGGCGCCCAGCCGGCGGCCGCGCTTTCCGCCTCCTACGGCGCCCAGCCCGCCGCCGGCCACTCCGCCTCCTACGGCGCCCAGCCCGCCGCCAACCTGCCCGCCTCCTATGGCAGCCAGTCCGCCGCCGCCGCGCTCTCCGCCACCTACGGCGCCCAGGTGGCCTCCTCGCTGGCCGCCTCCTACGGCAACCAGGCCGCCGCCGCCTCCTACAAGGCGCAGGCCTCCACCCCGCTGACGGCCGCCTACCGGGCCCAGGCCTCCGGCTCGATGGCGGCGTCCTACCCGGCGCAGCAGGCCTCCTCCGCGTCGCTGGCGGCCGCCTACCGAGCCCAGCCGGGCAGCGCCTACGACGGGCCGAGCCAGCTGGGGCAGCAGGCGGCTTCCTACCTGGGCCTGTCGCAGGCCGCCGCAGCCGCCGTCGCACCGCCCTACGAGCGCACCCGCCTCTCCCCGCCTCGCAGCGCCGCCTACGACGACCCGTACAAAAAATCATCCGCTCTGGCAAAAAGGTACGGTGCCGGGCCGGGGACGGATGGCCGCGCGACTCGCTCCGCGCCGCCCCGGTGGATGCCGGCGCCCGGCTCGGGGCTTAGTCTCGGCTCTTAACGCCCGGCGTGCAGAAGGGCGGGCGCCACGTGCCGGCATGTGGGCGCGATGGCTCCGCTCCCGCGGCGCAGACCCCGTGTAACCCCCTCCCCTGGCTCCCCGGGGGGCGTGCGCGGGCGGGGACGGGGGCTTCGGCCGGGGTGGGGGGAGCCGGCGGCGCGTGCTCACCGGCGGCGCTTGCTCGCCGGCGGCCAGGCCTCCCACGGCACCCAGCGTCCGATCCACGGGGGAGCCGGGTGCTGCTGCTTCATCCTGCCCCCGCCGGGGGTCCGGCTTCGCCTGCGGCGCTGCCTGCCCGAAGCCCGGCAGCGTCGCGCTGCCGCGGTGAGTCCCCGGGCGGGACGCGGTCACCGCCGCCGGTGGATTCAGGCGCCCTCCCCCTCATTCACCTCCTGTCTCTTCTCTCGACCAGGTACGGTTCCGAGCGCCGTCTGTCTGACCTCTCAGATTACCGCCGCTTAGCGGACTCGCCACTCGCGTACCGCCGGTCGCCGACAAAGTCCCCGATGGATTACCGTCGCCTTCCGGAAGCGCACGCCGATTACGCCCGTTACTCGGGCGGCTACGGCGATTACCTGCCCGCCGCCCGCGTCCACTCGGGCTACCAGCGCCGCCTCTGAGCCGGGCGGCCCCGGGGCCGGGGGGGGGGTCAGGCCGCTTGCGTCGCCGCGGGCTCGCGCTCGGTGCTCCGCCTCGCCGCCTGCTGCCGCGGTTCGCCTCCTCCGGCCACCATCCCCGAGGGCAGGGACGGTTATTTTTTTTACCTGCTTTTTCTTTTTTTTTTTTTTTTTCTTTCTCTATTTTTTTTTGGGAGTTTTTAGAAGGATCCGCGGTTACGGTTGGAAAGTGTGCCGTGCTCCCGCAGGGGGAGCAGGCGACGGGCGCGCGGTTCGCCATCCCCTGCCGCCGGCTCCCGCCGTAGCGTCGTGGAACCGTCTCTCGCTTGCGGCACACGCGGCCGTCGGCACCGCCGGCGCTCGGTAGCGGTTTATAACCCGTTCGATTGCTGCCGCCGAGCAGAGCCCGCGCTCTTTTATACCACGAGTTCCCCCTTTTTGGGTTTATTTCCCCCTTTTCCAGCGTCAGTCCGTGGCGCGGCGCCGGGCTCGGCGCAGCAGCGAGGTTTTGTATGACTGTAAATAAACGCTGGGCTCTTCACCGTTTCCCAACCGTCTCCCGTCTGGTTCTTTCCCAGCCCGGCGCTTTGGGGGACCGGCAGTGCCGTCGGCACTGCCACCAATACTGCCGGCGCGGTGACGTGGCCAGACCTGTGGCTGTTGCCGCCGTCCCCTGTTGCGTCTGCGTGCCTGCCCTCAGCCGTAGCGGCCAATTCCCGGTGGCACCGTCACCGACCGCCCCAGAAACCCCTGGTTTTGTGTGGTCGCGGCACCGGTCAGCGCCGGAGCCGCTTTTCCGCCACAGAAGAGGCAGACTCGGAGCACGAGCGGCATTTCGCCGGCAGCAGGAAGCGCCGGAGCGTTGCCGGACTCTGGCGGCGGCATCCCGACTGTACGCCACGGTGAACGCACGCCGTCACCGGCACTCCGGCCCCTAACCTGTGCCCGGTGCCTTTTTTTGGGTGAGAAAAACCGCTTTTGAGACGAGAACCTGCGTGCGTGCGAGGGCGGCGTTTGCTCCGGCTGCGGTTCAGCCGCGGCGGCCGCTCGTGCACGTTCTCGCCGCCGCGACCACCATTAAAGTTTCCGAAAGCGCTTTCTGTCCCGTTGTCTCTCGCCGGGGACGGGTCACGGTGTGGTTAACACCGGTTGTGCCGTGGGGGGAGGACGGCTGCCTGCCACCATGCCTTATTGCCCGGCCGGGGCTCGTTAACCGCCGCGGTAATTAGCCCGACAGAAGGGTCTAACGCTTCTCCCCCTCGTTTTCCAGGCCGAGGCGGCGAGGGAGGAACCATCCCGGTAAAACCGGAGAGCTGGTGCCGGGCTCAAGCCCACCCCGGTGATGGAGGAGGCAATTAGCGGCTGAGGAGATGGAGGCAATTAGCGGAGGTGAATCGCCCTGGAAACGCCGCGGCCGAGGAACGAGCTCGGGGCTCCCGCCGCAAAACCGGGGCCGAAGGGCCGGGACGTCGGCAAAGGCAGGGTCCCGGGCCTAATGTCGTTACTTAACGAGCGCCGAGAGGCAGGGTGGGAGCAGCGCAGGCTGGTTGGGGACTAACGAGCCGCTCTGGGGACTAACGAGCCAGCCCTGCGCCCAGAGCCAGCCCTGCGCGGGGTGATTAGTGGTGCTGCCCGTGAGGGAGAGGAGGAGGAGGAACCCCAGCGGGGCGCGGGGAAGGTGGGGGGCAGCCGCCGCACACGGGGGCACCGGGACGAGAGCCGGGGGGTTCGTTAAAGCCCGGGCCCGCTCGTTAGCGCGGGGCCACGGGGTCCCCCAGGCTCATCCGCCCCTTCGTTTGCAGCGCAGACCCCGCGGGGATCCCGGCCGGGAGCTCCTCGTCCGCAGGCAGGGCTGCAGGCAGGGCTGCGGGCAGCACCGGTAAGTCCAGGAGGTTACGAGCTGGGCCGGGGGGAATCGAGTCCAGAGAAAGAACCGGTGCCGGAGCCAGCGGGGTTTGTTAAAAATTTGAGTTTATTTTACCGGAAAGTGGGGTCGGGGGACTCTAAACGCCGCGGGGCGAGCTCCAAAGACAAGGGCGGCCCTCCCGCGCTGGGGGAGCGCGGCGTGGCGGCCTCGAGGCAGCTATGTCATTTCGTATTAAAAAGCTACGAGTGGATTATTCACCCTCTTAAAAAATAAAAAAAAAAAAAAAGAAATAATAATAATAATAAAGGGAGCTACAGCGAGGGAGCGAGCGGCTCCGCGCTGGCCGGGGGCGGGAAAGCAAAGCAAAGCAAAGCTGGCGCTGCGGCTACGGCTGCGGTTACGGCTACGGCTACACTCGCTCACGACCTGAGCCTAGACCGGCTAGGGGGGGACGGGGGCCCCCAAACTACCTGAAAAGCAAATCCTGACAACTGCGAACGGAAAGCCGGGGGGGGGGGGGGTCGAGCTACTCCTGGGAAGAAGCCGAGCGTCCGTTAGGAACCGACTCGGTAGCTGAACCCGGCTGCGCTTTGAAGCCCGGCGCAGCCCGAGACGCGCGGTGCCGATTCGGTGTGCGACGGGAACCCGACGTCCAGCCGCAAATATCTTACCTGAAAGAGAAAAGCAGAGTTGGCGCAAGCGCCCGCTGCAGGCGCCGGCCCCCCCACGCCAGCCGGGACCGTGCCGGGGACCGTGCCGAGCCCCGGCGTGAGGTGGCGGCGGCGGCGGCGGCGGGCGCCCAGAGTTGCCGCCGGCTTCCTGAGAGCAACCAGAGTCCTGACGCGGGGGCTGCCGGGAGCCCCTGTAGCTCCGGCTCGCCCGCAGCAGTGCGCCGGGGATGGCGGCCATCCCGGAGGGACTCGTGCCGCGGCGGCAGCCCGGCTGCTGGTGGCTTTTACCGGGCAGAGCCCGGGAGAGCCGTCCCCAGACCAGAGCTACTCCCAGGGGATGGACGTGGCAGCCACGGCACATGGGGCTGGGGGCTCTGCGGGAACCCCCCACCCCGCGGTGACTGTGCCGGGACGGCACGCCGGCGCGAGGGCTCGGCCCCGGCTGCGGTGGGACGCTAATTAAAAGCAGCAGGAGGCCCGAGGGAGAGCGACCCGCCGGCACCAACCGGCTCCCGGCAGCAGCATCGATCACCACGGCACGTCCTCGCCGTGTGCCCCACGCCGGGCAGAGCATCCGGAGCCGGTACCTGGGCTTTAACGCCCGGCAAGACCGCGGTCGGGCCCGTCTGCTTCACCGCGACCCTTCATCCCGGCTCGCATCGAGGCGCAGACGCTCGACCGGCACAACCGAGGGCTGGGGGGGACGCACGCCCCGTTATCTCCAGCAGCCGGGGACCCCCCCGCGGTGCCCGGAGGCACCGCCGGTCGCAAGGCGCCGAGCGCCGCGCGCCAGACCTGCCAACACGCTCACCTCCGGCTCAAAAGGCAGAGTACCGCGCCCGGTCCGCGTACGGGTCCCGCCCGAACCGCTGCATGTCGTAGAGGGAGGCCCGGGCCACCGAGGAGACCGGCGACAGCTGCCCACGCTCGTACGTGTACGCCTCTCCGACGGTGGTGGCCGCGGCGGCCGTGCGGCGCAGGGGGCTTCTATCCCGGGTGTAATAGGTGGAGGAGGCGGCCGCCGCGGCGGCGGTGGCGGCGGCGGCGACGGCGGCCGCCGCGCCCGGGGTCGGCAGCAGAGCTCTATCGTACGCGTCTAGGGTGGTGGGGATGCGACTGGCCATGGCTGTGGTGGCGGCCATGGCCGAGGACTGGACCTGGGAGTACTGGGCGTACTGGGAGTACTGGGCCATGGTCTGCTCCGCGTAGGCGTCGTACGCAGAGGCCGTGGCGTAGGAGCGGACGCGGTAGCGCTTGTAGTAGTCGGCCATCCCGCCGTACGCCTCATCGTAATACACGGTCTCCCCATAGCCCGCGGTGTAGGGAGTGCGCACGGCTCCGTACTGCTCGTTATAGGCCTCGGCAAAGTCCGCCACTTGCCCCGGGCGATCTACCGGGCACTCTTTAGACCAGTGCCCTTCCTTCCCGCAGCGGTAGCAGCCGCTCTTGTCTCCCATCCCGGGCGCCGTCCGCAGCCGGCTGGTGGACAACTGCACGCGCATCCGCTTGCCTTGAGGAGAGAGACGCGAGAGGGAGGCGATCAGTGAGGCCGCGCCGGGAGGGTGCTCACAACCACGGGCACCGGCGGGACGGGACCGGTCGCAGCCCGCCCCCCGCAGCCGCGCAGCCTCCGACGGCGCCGGGCACCGCGGCGCAGGAGGAGCCCGCGACGGGCTCGAGCAGAGCCGCCTCCCGGCTGCCGGCCACCTGACTTACCAGGACGGTGCCGCCAGAGACGGGCTCTGCCGGCGAGACCCAGCGCTGCCCGCCCCGGGCTAAGCCAGGACGGGCTCTGGCGGCTCAGCCAGCCAGCGAGACGCCGACTACCCCGGCGAGCAGCCGAAGACAGCTTTTTGCCGGCAACCGGCACGCAGTGGTGCTGCCGCAGCAGCCCAGGGATCAACCAGCGGCACCGCCGGCCCCGTATCAACGGCAAGCTTCCCGCCGGAAAACGCTCCCGCCAGCGCGCTCCTTGCGGCGGCAAGACGGATGCAACGCCGGACAACCGCCCCGGAGCAAACGAGGCTTCGGACGGGGGCCGGCCTCAAGCGCGGCACGCGGCAAGCCAAGCGCAGCCGGGGGCACTTGCTGGTCCCGCAGACGCCCCGCAGCCGGGGAGCTCCGGATGCGGCTGCGCCATCCCAGCTGGAGAAGAGTTTTGGGGAAAACACCCGGAATCGGGGCAGTGGGGTTTGCCGAAACCCCAGTGGGAACCAGGAGGGCTGAGCCAAGCCCCACCGCCGCTCGGGGTGAAGCGCCAGACGCCTCCCTGACGACCCGGCGCCGCTTCCGGACAGGGGACGCGCCCGCCATCAGCGCCGCGCCGCCGAAGCTCGGCCACGAGCTCGAATCCGGACGCTCGGCCCCGTCGCTGCATCCGCGCGAGAGGCTGAGAGGCGGAGGCTGCCAGCGAAAGCGCCCGCGCCGCGTCTTGTCCGGGAGCCGGGCGAGGGCCCCGGGGCGGCACGTTGAGAGCCCGAGCGAGCGATGCCGCGTGCCGCCGGCAGCGGGGACGCGGCCGGCGCGGGATCGGGCGCCTCCGCTCGCCCTCTTACCAGGCAGGGCAACGCTACAAGGGCGGGAGGTAGCCTGGCTTCACGCCGCGCGGGCGGGACCCGCTGCTCCGGCCCGGCGGGACCAGGCGCGGCGGCCGTCGGCACAAGAGTTGGGACTTCGCCGTCGGGATCCTCCTGCGGGGCGGCCGTGCTGGGTTAAGTCAGAGATGGATCAGTCCCGTCCTCCCCCGGCCCAGCCCCAAACGCCCCTGCCCTCGCTCTGGTTGCCGCCGCCGCACCAGCGACCGGGAAAGCGGCACCGGGGCTCGCCGGATGGGAAAGCGGCTGCGCCGCGCCCTCGTCGCGCCCTGCACGGCACGAGGGGTGCTGAAATGCAAAAAAAAAAACCCCAAAACCCCTGTTTGCGCTTAATTCCAGCGAGGGGAAGGGCGGGCGAGCCCGGCGGTGCCGCAGCGCGGTGCCGGCTGCGGCGTTGCCAAGGATCACCCCCGGGCCGGTCACCCCGGTGCTGCTGCCGCACCCCAACGTGCGCAGCCGGAGCTGGAAGGGACTGCAAACACCTAACGGGATGCGGGAATATCGGGAATCCTCACGGAGACCCACGGGGCTGCAGCGCCAGACCCATCCCCGCTCCCCACGGATTTCCGCCGCGCCCCTGCCGCGGATCACCTTGGAACTCGGTGTTATCCAGCCCGCGGATGGCCTCCACCGCGTCCTCCGCCCGCTCCATGTGAACGAAGGCATAATCCTTAACGATGTCGCACTCGATGACGGGGCCGTACTCCTCGAATTTGGCCCGCAGCTCCAGGTTGGTGCAGGCGGGGCTGATGTTGCCGACGTGCAGTTTGGTGGAAGCCTTGCTCTTGTTCTTGCTGGCCTCCACGTTGATGCAGACGCCGTGCAGCTTGTGGTGGTGCAGGTTACGGATGGCGTCCTCGGCCGCCGTTTTGTCCTCGATGTGAACGAAACCGTAATTCTTGATGATGTCGCACTCCAGCACCTTCCCGTACTGCTCGAAGAGGGAGCGGATCTCCTGCTCCGTCGCCTCCCGCGGCAGGTTGCCGATGAACAGCTTCACCATCTCGCCCGGCCTGCGCCGCGCCACCGGGGTGGAGACGATGGGGGGGGTTAGCGCCGCCGCCTGTACCCCCAAAACCCGCCCGGCGCCGTACGGGGGGCCCGGACCCCCGGCCCTGCTTCGGGGGGGGCACGGACCCCCACAAAACACCCCAAATCCCCCCCAAGAATCAGCCCAAAACCTCTGCCCCTTCCATAGCTGTGCCCCCAAAGATCCCAAATCCCCCAGAATCACCCCAAAACCTCTGCCCCTTCCATAGCTGTGCCCCCAAAGACCCCAAATCCCCAAGAATCACCCCAAAACCCTGCCTGCCCCCCAAGGACTGTGCCTCCAAATACCCAGGAATCACCCCAAAACCCTGCCTGCACCCCCAAGGACTGTGCCTCCAAATACCCAGGAATCACCCCAAAACCCTGCCTGCACCCCCAAGGACTGTGCCTCCAAATACCCAGGAATCACCCCAAAACCCTGCCTGCCCCCCAAGGACTGTGCCTCCAAATCCCCAAGAATCGCCCCAAAACCTCTGCCCCTTCCATAGCTGTGCCCCCAAAGACCCCAAATCACCAAGATGCACCCCAAAACCTCTGCCCCTTCCATAGCTGTGCCCCCAAAGACCCCAAATCCCCCAGAATCACCCCAAAACCTCTGCCCCTTCTATAGCTGTGCCCCCAAAGACCCCAAATCACCAAGATGCACCCCAAAACCTCTGCCCCTTCCATAGCTGTGCCCCCAAAGACCCCAAATCCCCCAGAATGACCCCAAAACCTCTGCCCCTTCCATAGCTGTGCCCCCAAAGACCCCAAATCCCCCAGAATCACCCCAAAACCTCTGCCCCTTCCATAGCTGTGCCCCCAAAGACCCCAAATCCCCAAGAATCACCCCAAAACCCTGCCTGCCCCCCAAGGACTGTGCCTCCAAATATCCAGGAATCACCCCAAAACCCTGCCTGCACCCCCAAGGACTGTGCCTCCAAATCCCCAAGAATCACCCCAAAACCTCTGACCCCCATGGCTGTGTCCCCAAAGACCCCAAATCCCCAAGAATCACCCCAAAACCCTGCCTGCCCCCCAAGGACTGTGCCTCCAAATCCCCCAGAATCACCCCAAAACCTCTGACCCCCATAGCTGTGCCCCCAAAGATCTCAAATCCCCCAGAATCACCCCAAAACCTCTGCCCCTTCCATAGCTGTGCCCCCAAAGACCCCAAATCCCCAAGAATCACCCCAAAACCCTGCCTGCCCCCCAAGGACTGTGCCTCCAAATACCCAGGAATCACCCCAAAACCCTGCCTGCACCCCCAAGGACTGTGCCTCCAAATACCCAGGAATCACCCCAAAACCCTGCCTGCACCCCCAAGGACTGTGCCTCCAAATACCCAGGAATCACCCCAAAACCCTGCCTGCCCCCCAAGGACTGTGCCTCCAAATCCCCAAGAATCGCCCCAAAACCTCTGCCCCTTCCATAGCTGTGCCCCCAAAGACCCCAAATCCCCCAGAATCACCCCAAAACCTCTGCCCCTTCCATAGCTGTGCCCCCAAAGACCCCAAATCCCCCAGAATCACCCCAAAACCCTGCCTGCCCCCCCTCAGCAGGCCTGGGCCCCCGAAATCCCCCAAAATCACCCCAAAACCCTGCCTGTCCCCCACTCAGGCCTGCCACCCCCGAGGCCTCCGACCGCCTCAGCGGCGCCGGGCCCGGGCCCAGGCCATTCCGGTCGCCCGGCCCGGCAGCGCTACCGGCCCCCCGCCATCTCCCCCCCCCCCCCATCTCCCCCCCCCCCCCCGGCCCCGCCGCCCCCTCCCGGTACCGGTACCGGTACCGGCGCCGCCACAGCCCCGCCCCCACCTGCGCCCCGTCCGCCGCGCGGTCCTCACAAAATGGCGGCGGCGCTACCCGCTTCGGCCTCCGCCTCCCGCGCCCTCATTGGGCAGCGGCGCTGTCCGTCAAAGGCCGCCGCGTACCGTCACGCTTCCACGGCTGGTGGAAGTGGGCCCGCCCACGGAGCCGTCGCAGCCAATCACGTGCGGGTAGGGGCGGGGCGGAGCGGTCCATTGCGGCCTCCGCGGGGGGGGGCTCGGGGGGACCATTGGTGGCGGGCGGGGGGGCCCGCGGGGAGAGGGAACTGGTGCCCCGTACTGGGAGCACTGGTGGGACCCACGGGCGCCCGCCCTGCCCCGCGCCGCCCATCCCCGGACCCATTCCCTCCCCATCCCGTCCCAAAACCGTCCCAAAACCGTCCCGTCCCGTCCCTGTCCTATCCCATCCCATCCCATCCCATCCCATCCCATCCCATCCCCATCCCCATCCCTATCCCATCCCATCCTCATCCTCATCCCTATCCCATCCCATCCTCATCCCTGTCCCCCTCCCATCCCCATCCCCTTCCCCAACCCATCCAAACCCCATCCCATCCCTATCCATGTCCCATCCCATCCTCATCCCATCCTCATGCCAGTCCTATCCCCTCCCACCCCTTTCCCAGTCCCCTGTCCCCATCCCAATCCTATCCCTATCCCCATCTGCATCCCAATCCTATCCCCATTCCCATCCCCATCCTAATGCCATCCCCATCCCATCCCAATTCTATCCCCATTCTCATCCCCATCCCCATCCATGTCCCATCTCCATCTCATCCCCATCCCAATCCTATCCCCATCCCCATCCCATCCCCATCCAATCCCATCCCATCCCATCCCATCCCAGGCTCATCCTCATCCCATCCCCATCCCATCCCCATCCCCATCCCATCCCATCCCATCCCATCCCATCCCAGGCTCATCCTCATCCCATCCCATCCCATCCCATCCCAGGCTCATCCTCATCCCATCCCCATCCCATCCCATCCCATCCCAGGCTCATCCTCATCCCATCCCCATCCCATCCCATCCCATCCCATCCCAGGCTCATCCTCATCCCATCCCCATCCCATCCCATCCCCATCCCCATCCTATCCCCATTCCCATCCCCATCCCACCCCATTCCCACCCCGCCGGCGCAGTCAGGGCCCACCCGATCTCTACAGTCGCTTTATTGGGGGTCGGGGCTGCGTGGGGACATCACCGGGACGCGGGGGGACACGGGGACCCCGGGGCGGGAAGGCACGACGGCGCGGAGGGGACCGGGACCCCCGCGCTGCCCCCCCCGTGCTGCCCCCCGCCGCGTCCCTCCATCGCCTCCGCCGGGGCCCCCCCCGGCTCCCGGGGTCCCCCCCGGCTCTACTTGTTCTTCTTGAAGAAGCTGAAGCGTTTCTCCCGCTCCTTCTCCTTCCCCTCGCGGGCGCGGGGGGCGGCGGGGCCCTCGGCGGGCGGCGGCACGGGGGGCATGCTCATGGCCCGCGTCACCCCCTTCCCGCCCGCCGGGGCCCCCCCCGGCCCCTCCCGCGGCCCCGCCGGCACCAGGGCGGCCGCCGCCTGGATCACCCGCAGCCAGGTGCTCATCTCCGCCTGCGGGGACGGGCGTCAGCGGGCGTCAGCGGGCGTGCGAGGGCGTGAGCAGACGTGCGAGGGCGTGAGCAGGCGTGTGAGGGCGTGAGCGGGCGTGTGAGGGCATGAGCGGGCGTGCGAGGGCATCAGCGGGTGTGCAAGGGTGTCAGCGGGTGTGTGAGGGCATGAGCAGGCGTGCGAGGGCACCAGCAGTTGTGCGGGGGTGTGAGCAGGCGTGCCAGGGTGTCAGCGGGCGTGCGAGGGCGTGAGCAGACGTGCGAGGGCGTGAGCAGACGTGTGAGGGCGTGAGCGGGCGTGTGAGGGCGTCAGCAGGCGTATGAGGGCATGAGCGGGCGTGCGAGGGCATCAGCGGGTGTGCAAGGGTGTCAGCGGGTGTGTGAGGGCATGAGCAGGCGTGCGAGGGCACCAGCAGTTGTGCGAGGGTGTGAGCAGGCGTGCCAGGGTGTCAGCGGGCGTGCGAGGGCGTGAGCAGACGTGCGAGGGCGTGAGCAGACGTGTGAGGGCGTGAGCGGGCGTGTGAGGGCGTCAGCAGGCGTATGAGGGCATGAGCGGGCGTGCGAGGGCATCAGCGGGTGTGCAAGGGTGTCAGCGGGCGTGCGAGGGTGTCAGCGGGTGTGCGAGGGAGAGAGCAGGCGTGCGAGGGAGTGAGCGGGTGTGCGACGGCATCAGCGAGCGTGCAAGGGCATTAGTGGGCATTTGAGGGCATCAGAGGGCATGCGAGGGCATGAGTGGGCGTGTGAGGGTGTCAGTGGGTGTGCGAGGGAGAGAGCAAGCGTGCAAGGGCACGAGCGGGTGTATGAGGGCATCAGCGGGCGTGCGAGGGCGTGAGCGGGCATATGAGGGCATGTGAGGGTTTGCAAGGGTGTGTGAGGGCATGAGTGGGTGTGAGAAGGCGTGCAAGGGCGTGCAAAGGTGTGTGAGGGTGTGAGTGCGTGTGAGAGGGTGTGCAAGGGCGTGCGAGGGCGTGCGAGGGTGTGCTTGCATGGCCACACGGGCACCGGTGGGGCTGCACATGCAAGGGGCTGTTTGCACGGCTGTTACACACGTGGCTGCACATGTTAGGATGTGTTTGCCCAGCTGCACACATGTGTCTGCACGTGCTCTGGTGCTTACACGGCTGCACACGTGTCTGCACATGCAGTGGTGTCTACACAGCTGCCCATGTGTGTCTGCACGTGCAGTGGTGTTTACACAGCTGCACACACGTGTCTGCACATGCAGTGGTGTCTACACAGCTGCCCATGTGTGTCTGCACGTGCAGTGGTGTTTACACAGCTGCACACATGTGTCTGCACGTGCAATGGTGTTTCCCTGGCTGCACACACGTGTTTGCACATGCAATGGTGTTTACACAGCTGCCCACGCGTGTTTGCACGTGCAATGGTGTTTACACAGCTGCCCATGCGTGTCTGCATGTGCAATGGTGTTTACACAGCTGCACACGCGTGTCTGCACGTGCAATGGTGTTTACACGGCTGCACACGTGTCTGCACGTGCAATGGTGTTTACACAGCTGCACACGCGTGTCTGCACGTGCAATGGTGTTTACACAGCTGCCCATGCGTGTCTGCACGTGCAATGGTGTTTACACAGCTGCACACACGTGTTTGCACGTGCAATGGTGTTTACACAGCTGCACGTGTGTGTCTGCATGTGCAGTGGTGTCTATACAGCTGCACACACGTGTCTGCACGTGCAATGGTGTTTCCCTGGCTGCACACACGTGTTTGCACATGCAATGGTGTTTACACAGCTGCACACGCGTGTTTGCACATGCAATGGCGCTCACGCGGCCGCCCACACGTGTCTGCACATGCACTGGTGTCTACACAGCTGCACACCCGTGTCTGCACGTGCAATGGTGTTTACACAGCTGCACACGCGTGTTTGCACGTGCAATGGTGTTTACACAGCTGCACACGCGTGTCTGCACGTGCAATGGTGCTCACACGGCTGCACACCCGTGTCCGCACGTGCAATGGCGCTCACGCGGCCGCCCACGCGTGTCCGCACGTGTCCCCCCCGCCCCGCGCAGGGTCTCACCTCGTCCTTGGCCTGGAACAGATACTCCTTGCCGTCGCTCAGCCTGGGGAGGGGGACAGCCCTCAGCCCCCGCGTCCCCCCGCCGCGTCCCCCCGCCGCGTCCCCCCCCCCCCGCGTCCCCCCCCCCCCCGCGTCCCCCCGCGTCCCTACCCCAGCTTGAAGACGTGCTTGCGCTTCTTGTAGTGGAGGGCGGGGTGGCAGCGGGCGCCGCGCAGGCTGGCGGGGGGCTCGCCGTGGTAGGCCGCCCCGGCCCCCGCGCTCTTGGCGTCCTTGTAGAAGCTGAGGTTGCCCCCCCGCAAGACGCAGTACACGCTCTGCCAGGACCTGGGGGGGGGGGGGGGGGGGGCACGGCGTGAGGGAGCTGGGGAGGGGGCACTGGGTGCTGGGAGGGGGCACAGGGTGTGGGAGGGGGCACTGGGTGCTGGGGGGGGCACTGGGCGCTGGGGAGGGGGCACAGGGAGCTGGGGGGGGCACAGGGTGCTGGGAGGGGGCACTGGGCGCTGGGGAGGGGGCACTGGGTGCTGGGGAGGGGGCACAGGGAGCTGGGGGGGGCACAGGGTGCTGGGAGGGGGCACTGGGCGCTGGGGAGGGGGCACAGGGCGCTGGGGAGGGGGCACAGGGAGCTGGGGGGGGCACAGGGTGCTGGGAGGGGGCACTGGGCGCTGGGGAGGGGGCACAGGGTGTGGGAGGGGGCACAGGGAGCTGGGGGGGGGCACTGGGTGCTGGGAGGGGGCACTGGGCGCTGGGGAGGGGGCACAGGGAGCTGGGGGGGGCACAGGGTGCTGGGAGGGGGCACTGGGTGTGGGAGGGGGCACAGGGAGCTGGGGGGGGCACAGGGTGCTGGGAGGGGGCACTGGGCGCTGGGGAGGGGGCACAGGGAGCTGGGGGGGGCACAGGGTGCTGGGAGGGGGCACTGGGCGCTGGGAGGGGGCACAGGGTGCTGGGGAGGGGGCACAGGGTGCTGGGGGGGGCACAGGGAGCTGGGGGGGGCACAGGGTGCTGGGAGGGGGCACTGGGTGTGGGGGGGGCACTGGGTGTGGGGGGGGCACAGGGTGCTGGGAGGGGGCACTGGGCGCTGGGGAGGGGGCACTGGGCGCTGGGAGGGGGCACTGGGTGCTGGGGAGGGGGCTCAGGGTGTGGGAGGGGGCACTGGGTGCTGGGGGGGGCACAGGGTGCTGGGAGGGGGCACTGGGCGCTGGGGAGGGGGCACAGGGTGCTGGGAGGGGGCACTGGGTGCTGGGGAGGGGGCACAGGGTGTGGGGGGGGGGCACTGGGTGCTGGGGGGGGGGCACAGGGTGTGGGGGGGGGCACTGGGCGCTGGGGGGGGGGCACTGGGTGCTGGGGGGGGGGGCACTGGGTGTGGGGGGGGGCACTGGGGGGGGCACTGGCCTTGCCCATGTAAGGGAGGGGCCTGAAGGAAGGGGCGTGGCCAGCGGGAGGGCGTGGCCGTGGGGGTGTGGCCTGCGTGGGTGTGTCCGAGGAGGGCGTGGCCTGTGAGGGCGAGTCCGAAGGGGGCGTGGCCTCACCTGTTGGGGGCCTTCTTGCCCTGGGCCTCCATCTCGTGCTTGCGGCAGAGGCCCCCCTCCAGGCTCTCGGGGGCCGGGGGGGCGCGGGGCGGCAGCGTGGCTGCCGGGGCGGCGTCAGGGGCCGGGACCCCCCCCGGGCGCCCCCGTGGGGACCCCCCCGGGCTGGGACCCCGCTCCCGCGCCCCGTTGGTCAGCCCCGGCCCCGCCGGCACCTGCGGGGGGAGAGGGGGGGCGTGGGTCCCCTCCCACGGGGGGGCACACAGAGGCGGCCGGGGGGTCCCCGTCCCGGCAGGGGGGGTCCCGGCATTTTGGGGGGGGGGGGGGTGTTACCTGGGCCGTGGCGCTGTCGGGGCAGATCCCGTTGACGGCCGGTGCCTCCGGCTGGCGGCTCTGCAGGGCCGGGGCCCTGGGGGGGGCACGGGGGTGGGCGAGGGGACGGGGACCCCCCTGTCACCCCGGGACCCTCCCTGTCCCGTCCCCCCGCCGTGTCCCCTCTTTCCCCAGGGTCCGATGTCCCCTCTGTCCCCTCGGGACTTGCGCTGTCTCCTGTGCCCCCCCTTCCCTCCAAGTCCCCACTGCCCCCCCATAGCCCCCCACGACCCCCCATTTCCCACATCCCCCGAGTCCCTCCCCGGGACCCCCCCCTTATCCCCGGTCCCCAATGTCCCCAGGGTGTCCCACCAGGACCCCACGCCCCCCCATGTCCCCCATATCCCCCCCCCCATGGCCCCCACCTTCCCAAGCCCCCCCAGACCTCAATGTTCCCCCCGTGTCCCCCCCAGAGCCCCCCCCACGCCCCCCCTGACCTGAATGCGCCCCCCCCAGACCTCCGCGCCCCCCCCCTCCCGTGCCCCGTCCCTCACCGCTGCGGCTCCCCGGTCCCCACGCCGTTCTGGGTGTCGGGGGGCACCGACGGAGGGACCCCCCCAGCCTCAGGCTGCGCCGGGGGGGGCGTGGGCGGCCGCCTCTTCCTCGCCTCCTCCTCCTCACGCCGCCGCCGCTCCTTCTCCTCCAGCTGGGGGGGGGGGGGGGGATGGACATGGAGGGGGTCAGCGCCCGCACCGAGCGCGCCGGGGCTCAGCCGGCGGCGGGGTGCCCGCGCCCCGCGTCCCCCCCTGACCGTGGTGAGGCGTTCCAGGGCGGCGAAGCGCTCCTCCCAGGCGGCGGCCGCTTTCTGGAAGCCCTGATGGCGCTTGATGAGGTTTTCCACCTCGGCCACGCTGCTCCCCAGCTCCGCCGAGCGCACCAGGGGCTCCTGGCTGGAGAGCCAGGCCTCCGCCATGCTGGCGTCCCGCCCGAACATCAGCACCTCCAGCACTGCGGGGAGACGGGGACGGGGGGACACGGCGTGGGGACGGGGGGACACGGCGTGGGGACGGGCGTCCGGGCGGGCCCCCTTCCCCCTCGGTCCCCCCAGGGGTCCCCCCGACCCCGCGCTCACCGATCTGCAGCCAGTCCATCTTCTCCTTCCAGCGGTCCCCGATATCCCGGCGGCGTTCCTGCAGCTGGGAGAGCTTCTCCGAGATCTGGGGGTGGCGGGGGCTGAGTGCGCAGCACAGCGCGGGGCGGGGGACACGGGGATGGGGACAGAGATATGGGGATGGGGACAGGGAGATGGGGATGGGGACACAGGGATGGGGACACAGGGATGGGGACACAGGGATGGGGATGGGGACACAGGGATGGGGACAGGGAGACAGGGATGGGGACAGAGATGGGGATGGGGACACGGGGATGGGGACAGAGATATGGGGATGGGGACAGGGAGATGGGGATGGGGACACGGGGATGGGGACAGGGAGATGGGGACATGGGGATGGGGACACGGGGATCAGACATATGGGGATGGGGACACAGAGATGGGGACAGGGGTATAGGGACAGGGAGATGGGGATGAGGATGGGGACACGGGAATGGGGACAGGGAGACAGGGATGGGGACAGGGAGATGGGGACATGGGGATCAGAGATATGGGGATGGGGACACAGGGATGGGGACAGAGATATGGGGAAGGGGACAGGGAGATGGGGACATGGGGATGGGGATGGGGAACAAGAATGGGGACAGGGAGATGGGGATGGGGACACAGGGATGGGGACAGGGAGATGGGGACACGGGGATGGGGACATGGGGATGGGGACACAGGGATCAGAGATATGGGGATGGGGACACAGAGATGGGGACAGGGAGACAGGGATGGGGACACAGGGATGGGGACAGAGATATGGGGAAGGGGACGGGGGGACAGGGATGGGGGGACAGAGATGGGGATACAGGGACGGGAACAGGGGGTTGGGGACACAGGGACAGGGACATGGGGACAGGGACAGAGCCACGGAGATGCGGATGGGGACACGAGGATGGCAACGGGGATGGGGGCACGGGGATGGGGCCGCGGGGATGAGAACAGGGACGTGGGGATGGGATGAGGACACGGAGACGGGGACGCGGGGACGCGGGGACGGGAGGGCCCCACCTTGTCGGCGGCGTAGTGGCCCTTGTCGAGCAGCGCGGTGCCCATGGCCACGCAGGCGTCGAAGCTGTCGGCCCGCGCCTCCACCTCCGCCTTGATGCTCTGGTGGTTCTTGATCACCAGGTCGGCCGAGGACACGTCCCTGCGCCGGGGACGGGGACACGGTCAGCGTCCCCGCGGTGCTGCCGCCGTCCCGGCACGCGCCCCCCGCCCCGGCGGCGGGTCCCCCCCTCACCGCGGGCGCTCCTGGCCCTCGATCTGCAGGCGGACGCCGTCCATCCAGAGCAGCAGGTCCCGCACCGCCCGCAGGAAGCGGAACTTGTCGACGGTGTCGAGGAGCAGCCGGCGTCGGCCCTGGCTGCTGCCGCGCAGCTCGGCCCAGGCCTCGCTCACCGCCTGCTCGTGCCGGCGGATGTCGGCCGCCTTCTCCCCGGCGTACGCCTTCTCCAGCCGCGCCGCGTCCTCCTGCACTTGGCGCACCTGCGGGCGCACGGAGGTGAGGCTGCGCCGCGCTGTGCCGCGCCGTACTGCGATGCGTCGTGCTCTATGGTACTGCGCCATGCTGTACCGTACAGCGCCAGGCTGCACCGTGCCGGGCTGCAGTGTGCCGTAATGAGCCGCACCGCATGCCACGCTGTGCCACACGGTGCTGTGCCACGCTACGCCGTGCTGGGCTGCAGTGTGCTGTGCCCCACCACGCCACGCTGTGCCGTGCCATGCCACGCTGCCGTGATATGCAGGGCTGCGCCGTGCCAGGCTGCACTGTGCTGTGCCACGCAGGGCTGTGCCGTGCCGGGCTGCACCGTGCCGTGCCATGCATGGCTGCACTGTACTGGGCTTCACCATGCTGTGCCACGCAGGGATGCACCGTGCCAGGCTGCGCCGTCCTGTGCCGTGCTGTGCCATGCAGGGCTGCATCGTGCCAGGCTGCACTGTGCTGTGCCACGCAGGGCTGTGCCGTGCCGGGCTGCACCGTGCCGTGCCATGCACGGCTGCACTGTACTGGGCTTCACCATGCTGTGCCACGCAGGGATGCACCGTGCCAGGCTGCGCCGTCCTGTGCCGTGCTGTGCCATGCAGGGCTGCATCGTGCCAGGCTGCGCCGTGCCGTGCCACGCAGGGCTGCACCGTGCCAGGCTGCGCTGTGCTGTGCCACGCAGGGCTGCACCGTGCCGGGCTGTGCTATGCCAGGCTGCACTGTGCTGTGCCATACAGGGCTGCATCGTGCCGTGCCACGCCGTGCCAGGCTGCACCGTGCTGTCCCACACAGGGCTGCACTGCGCCGTGCCGCACCGTGCCATGCTGCATCACGCTGCACCGTGCCGTTTCACAGCGTGCCACGCCGTGTCGTGCCATCCCGCGCCGCCGTCCCGCCGTCCCGCCCCGTGCCGCGCCGTCCCCCGCGCCGCGCGGCTCACCTGGGCGCTCAGGGCCTGGATGTCGTGCTCGTAGGTGGTGTGCATGCGCTGCATGGCCTCGGCCGTGTTCAGGTCGCGGCCCACCTCGTCCGGCAGCTGCTTCTGCTTGTGCTGCACCTGGGCCAGGGTCTCGCGGGCGTCGTGGTAGAACCGGTGCAGCTCGTAGGAGGCCGCCAGCATCTGCGACCGCGTGTCGATCAGCTCCAGCAGGTCGGCCCAGGCCTCGTTCAGCCCGTCCTTCCACTCGGCCACCGTGGCGTTCTCCGAGTGCCCCGCCGCGATCAGCGCGTCCGCCAGCCCGTTGACGCCGTCCACCCGCTCCTGCCCGATGCTGCTCGTGTCCCGCGAGAACTCCCTGAACTTATCCCGCAGCATCTGCGGGGAGGGGACGAGCCGTGTCGGGGACGGAGCGGAGGGGACACGGGGACGCCCCGGCTCCCTCCCGCCCCGTCCCCGCACCGTGACGTGCTCGTAGTCCTGGCCCAGCTCGTGGGAAGCGGCCACCACCTCCCGCTCCGAGATCCACTGCTCCAAGTCGTCCACGTCGCGTTTGAGCTGGCAGAGCCGCTGGTGTTCCTGCAGCGTGGCCCGGCGCTCCTCCGCCAGGTCCTTCAGGCTGGCGTAGAGCTTGTCCACCTGGCCCTGGCGCAGCGTCAGCCGCTCGCTGCGGGCACGGCGGCCGTCAGCTCCGGCGGCACCGGGCACCCGCTCCCGGCGAACGATGTGTGCAGGGGTGCGAGGTGGCAGGGGGACACAAGGGCCTCGGGGGACGATGGATGTGGAGCTGGGGGTGGCAGGGGGGGCACAGGGTCCCCGAGGGACGATGGATGTGGGGATAGGGGTGACAGGGGGACACAGGGTCCCCGAGGGACGATGGACGTGGGGATAGGGGTGACGGGGGGACACAGGGTCCCCGAGGGACGATGGACGTGGAGCTGGGGGTGGCAGGGGGGACACAGGGTCCCCGAGGGACGATGGACGTGGAGCTGGGGGTGGCAGGGGGGACACAGGGTCCCCGAGGGACGATGGACGTGGAGCTGGGGGTGGCAGGGGGGGCACAGGGTCCCCGAGGGACGATGGATGTGGGGATAGGGGTGACAGGGGGGACACAGGGTCCCCGAGGGACGATGGATGTGGGGCTGGGGGTGACAGGGGGACACAGGGTCCCCGAGGGACGATGGATGTGGGGATAGGGGTGACAGGGGGACACAGGGTCCCCGAAGGACGATGGACGTGGGGATGGGGGTGACAGGGGGGACACAGGGTCCCCGAGGGACGATGGACGTGGGGCTGGGGGTGACAGGGGGACACAGGGTCCCCGAGGGACGATGGATGTGGGGATAGGGGTGACAGGGGGGACACAGGGTCCCCGAGGGACGATGGATGTGGGGATGGGGGTGACAGGGGGACACAGGGTCCCCGAGGGACGATGGATGTGGGGATAGGGGTGACAGGGGGACACAGGGTCCCCGAGGGACGATGGATGTGGGGATAGGGGTGACAGGGGGACACAGGGTCCCTGAGAGATGATGGATGTGGAGCTGGGGGTGACAGGGGGACACAGGGTCTCCGAGGGACGATGGACGTGGAGCTGGGGGTGGCAGGGGGGACACAGGGTCCCCGAGGGACAATGGATGTGGGGATAGGGGTGACGGGGGGACACAGGGTCCCCGAGGGACGATGGATGTGGGGATAGGGGTGACGGGGGGACACAGGGTCCCCGAGGGACGATGGATGTGGAGCTGGGGGTGGCAGGGGGGACACAGGGTCCCCGAGGGACGATGGATGTGGGGATGGGGGTGACAGGGGGACACAGGGTCCCCAAGGGACGATGGATGTGGGGATAGGGGTGACAGGGGGGACACAGGGTCCCCGAGGGACGATGGATGTGGAGCTGGGGGTGGCAGGGGGGGCACAGGGTCCCCGAGGGACGATGGACGTGGGGCTGGGGGTGACAGGGGGACACAGGGTCCCCGAGGGACGATGGATGTGGAGCTGGGGGTGACAGGGGGACACAGGGTCTCCGAGGGACGATGGATGTGGGGATAGGGGTGACAGGGGGACACAGGGTCCCCGAGGGACGATGGACGTGGGGTTGGGGGTGACAGGGGGGACACAGGGTCCCCGAGGGACGATGCCAGCGGGGATGGGGGTGTCAGGGGACGCCTGTCCCCCGTGGGACGATGCCGGCAGGGATGGGGATGTCACCCACCTCTCGGGGTGCCCGCTGGCCACCATGTCGCGGCTCTGCACCGAGAGCTGGTGCACGGTGTGGGCGTAATCCCGCAGCGCCTGCTCCAGCACCAGGTGCTTGCTGACCATGGCCTGGGCGCTCAGCTCGTCCTGGGGGGGTCACAGCGGCTCAGTGACGGGGACATGCGGGGCTGGGGTGGGGGAAACACCGCCCCGGGGCCGCACCTTGGCCTTCTCCTGCGACATCATGTGCAGCTCCTGCTCGCCCATCCAAGCCTCGGCCTCGGCGGCATCGCAGTAGAACTGCTGGGCGGCGTGAGCCCGCTCCAGGCGTCGGTGCCGCAGCTCCGCCTGCAGCCGCAGCTCCTGCCAGGCTTCCCGCAGCTCCCGCACCCGCTCGGCCGGGCCCGACAGCCCCCCGCGCCGCCCCAGCAGCTCCTCCACTCGCCGCTCGTGGCCCTGCAGCTCCTTCTGCAGCGTCTGGGGTGGCGGAGGGGAAGGCACGGGGTGAGCGGGGACGTCCCCCGGGGATGGCGGGACCCCCCGCAGGGGGCTGCGGCGGCTGCCGGACCCCCCTGAACCCACCTGGTTCTTCTTTATCAGGAGCTGGACGGAGGGCAGGTCCTTGCCGTGGTCGGTGGACACAGCCAAGGGTCTGCGCTCCTTCACCCACAGCTGGTGGGAGACAGAGGGGTCAGGGATGCCAGGGGTCCCCGGGGTCCCTGGGGTCCCCTCCCACGGCCAGGAGCCCACTCACGATCTCGTCCTCCAGGTCGCGGTTGAACTGGTGCTCCTCCTTGGAGGCCAGGAGCTTTCGGCAGCGCTCCCGCAGTGGCTCCCGCAGCCCCAGGAATTGCTCCTCCACGGCGCGGACCTGCCCCTGCACCTCGGCCGCGCTGGCGTCCTCCCGGCTGAGGGCCTGCGCCTGCGCCCGGATCGCCTCCACCTCCTTCTCCCGCACCGCCGTCTGCTTCTCCAGCATCTGCCCGGGGCGCGGGGCGGGTGAGTGACCCCGTGCCGGGCACCCCCCTCTCCTGGGCACCCCGCTGTGCCGGGCACCCTTCCCTGTGCACCCCTATCCCCTGCACCCCGTCCCCGTTCATCCCATCCCTGTGCACCCCTGTTCCCTGCATCCCATCTCTTGCATCCCATCCCCATGCATCCCTGTCCCCATGCACCCTGCTGTCCCCTGCACCCCTTCCCTGTGCCCCCCTGTCCCTGTGCACCCCATCTCCTGCACCCCACCCCTGTTCATCCCATCCCTGTGCACCTCTGTTCCCTGCACCCCATCCCCGTGCACCCCCTGTCCCCCTGCACCCCACCTCCTGTGCCCCATCCCGGTGCACCCCTTCCTCGTGCACCCCTGTCCCTCGCAGACCCCATCCCTGCAGACCCCGTCCCTGTGCACCCCATCTCCTGCGTCCCATCCCCGTGCACCCCTTCCTCGTGCACCCCTGTCCCTCGCAGACCCCATCCCTGCAGACCCCGTCCCTGTGCACCCCCATCTCCTGCGTCCCATCCCCGTGCACCCCTTCCTCGTGCACCCGTCCCCTGAAACCCCATCCCTGCACACCCCGTCCCTGTGCACCCCATCTCCTGCACCCCTTCCTCGTGCACCCCTGTCCCCTGAAACCCCGTCCCTGCACACCCCGTCCCTGTGCACCCCCATCTCCTGCACCCCTTCCTCATGCACCCCTGTCCCTCGCAGACCCCATCCCTGCAGACCCCGTCCCTGTGCACCCCATCTCCTGCGTCCCATCCCCGTGCACCCCTTCCTCGTGCACCCGTCCCCTGAAACCCCGTCCCTGCACACCCCGTCCCTGTGCACCCCATCTCCTGCACCCCTTCCTCGTGCACCCCTGTCCCTCACAGACCCCATCCCTGCAGACCCCGTCCCTGTGCACCCCATCTCCTGCGTCCCATCCCCGTGCACCCCTTCCTCGTGCACCCGTCCCCTGAAACCCCGTCCCTGCACACCCCGTCCCTGTGCACCCCATCTCCTGCACCGCGTCCCCGTGCACCCCTTCCTCGTGCACCCCTGTCGCCTGCAACCCTCTCCCTGTGCACCCCACCTCCTGCACCCCATCCCTGTGCACCTCATCCCCCTGCACCCCTTTCCCCTGCACCCCGGTCCCCACAGACCCCGTCCCCGCGCCGGGCCGGACCTGCTGCTTCTTGAGCAGGATGTTGACGCTGGTCAGGTCCTTGCCGTAGTCGTCGGAGCGCAGCTGGGCGTGCACGCCGGCCAGCCAGCCCCGCAGCGCCGCGCAGGACTGGGCGCACAGCTCGGCGCGGTTGGCGTCGAACAGGCGCCGCGCCTTCGTCCGCTGTGGTCGACTCCAGCTCGTCCCACAGCCCCCGCAACGCCGCCAGCTTCTCCGTCACCACCGTCCCCAGCTCCGGCTTCGCCGATGCCAGCTGCTGGCCCTCCTGCCGGGGACGCCGGCATCAACAGGGCCGTGCCGGGAGGGGGGTCCTGGTGCCCCGGCCTCGCCCCGGCCCCGCCCCGGCCCCACCTTCTCCATCTTCTCTAGCCAGCCCTTGTTGGCGGCCAGCTCGGCCGCGAAGGCCTGGTGCTTCTGCCACTTGGTGTGGAGGTTGCGGGCCTCCTCGTAGGAGACGTCCTGGGCCGTCAGCATCTTCTCGTTGATCCAGAGCGTGAGCTGCCGGGGGGAGAGCAGGACCGGGGCCGTCACGCCGTGCTGGCTCCATCCCATCCCATCCCATCCCATCCCATCCCATCCCATCCCATCCCCTCCCCTCCCCTCCCCTCCCCTCCCCTCCCCTCCCATCCCATCCCCATCCCCTCCTCTCCCCTCCCATCCCATCCCATCCCATCCCATCCCATCCCATCCCATCCCATCCCATCCCTTCCCCTCCCCTCCCCTCCCCTCCCCTCCCCTCCCCTCCCATCCCATCCCATCCCCATCCCCATCCCCTCCTCTCCCATCCCATCCCATCCCATCCCATCCCATCCCATCCCATCCCCATCCCCTCCTCTCCCATCCTCTCCTATCCCATCCCATCCCATCCCATCCCATCCCATCCCATCCCATCATCCCACACTCACCTCCTGCCCATCCTGCAGGAACCTCTGCAGCTCCCAGTTGTCCCGCAGCCGCCCCAGTAGCTCCTGGGCCATGTCCCGGTTCCTCCGGTGCCTGCGGCGAGGGCAGGGGGTGAGGGCTGGGCCGGGGACCCCAGCGCCGGGGCTGGGCCGCGGATTGGGGTCCCCTCACCTGCTCTCCACTGAATCCACCGTCTCCTGCACCTTGTCGGCATGGAGGCTGCCCTCGGCTACCAGCTTACGGCCAGTGGCCACCAGCCCCTGGACGCGTTCCCCGTTGGCTTCCATGGTGGCCATGAAATCCTCGTGCTTCTTGACGGAGGCCTCAGCTCCCGGCAGCGTGCTGGGCATCTCCGTGTGCGACAGGGCGTATTCCTGCGCAGAGCGATGGAGCGGGCGTCACCGCCGCCCCTCCGGCACCCCAGGGTCCCCCCCCGCCGCCGGCGCTGCCGGCTTCGCCTCCCCAGCCGCTCACCTGGGTGCTGAGAACACCCTCGACCTGCTTGGAGTCACGGAGGAAGAGTTGGAAGGCGAAGGCTTGGGAGAGGAGGTGGTGGCGGTTCTCCCACATCCGCCCCAGCTCTTCCCAGCCCGTGTCCAGAGCCTCCAGGCGCTGGTGCAGAAAGACGTGCTGCGCGTCCGTCTGTCCCTGCGTCACCTCCCGGCCCACGGCTCGCGTGCTGCGGTAGTCGTCGCCGTAGTGGGCGATTTCCTTACGGATGCTCTCGTGCTGACTCAGCAACCGTTCGGCCTCGACCAGGGTGGCCGGCACGTCCTCGGAGGCCACGGCCGTCTGGGTGCGGGATAGCCAGGCCTGGAAGGCGGCCAGGTCCCGCAGGAAGCCCTGCAGCTTGCTGGCCTCCCCCAACGACTCCTCGCGTCGCCGCAGGCTGCGGCACAGCTCGTCCCACACCGCCTCAATGGCCGAAAGCCTGGCCAGGATGGCGGGCGCCTGTTCCGGGTGTTCGGCCGCCAACTTCTCCGCCTCGGCTCGTAAATCCCGCACCTTGCCCTGGATGGCTTCCAGGTCGCGCTCCATGCCCGAGAGCTTGCGCTGCAGGGCCATGACGCCGGCCAGGTCGTTGCCCAAGCCCTGCGTCGACTCGATCACCTTCGTCTTCTCCCGCATCCAGGACGTGGTCTCGTTGCACTCCAGGTGGTAGTTCTGGATGTTCAGGGCCGACGTCAGCGCCTCCTTCTTCTGGTCGGCCAGCGCGCGGAACCGCTCCCACCTGCGCCGCAGCGGGGTCGGGGGGGAAACGCGTCAGCCGGCACCGCGCACGGAGCCGCCCGCCCTGCCTGCAGCTGCCTGGCTGTCCTGCCTGGAGCATCTCTGCCTGGAGCATCCATCCCTGCCTGGAGAACCCATCCCTGCCTGGAGAACCCCTGCCTGCCTGGAGCATCCCTGCCTGGAGCACCCATCCCTGCCTGGAGCACCCATCCCTGCCTGGAGCATCTCTGCCTGGAGCATCCCTGCCTGCCTGGAGAACCCCTGCCTGCCTCGAGCATCCCTGCCTGGAGCATCCCTCCCTGCCTGGAGCTTCCCTGCCTGGAGCCTCCCTGCCTGGAGCATCTTCCTGCCTGCAGCATCCCTGCCTGCCTGGAGAACCCCTGCCTGCCTGGAGCATCCATCCCTGCCTGCAGCATCCCTGCCTGGAGCATCCCTGCCTGGAGCCTCCCTGCCTGCCTGGAGCATCCCTGCCTGGAGCATCCCTGCCTGCCTGCAGCATCCCTGCCTGGAGCATCCCTGCCTGGAGCCTCCCTGCCTGCCTGCAGCATCCCTGCCTGGAGCATCCCTGCCTGGAGCCTCCCTGCCTGCCTGCAGCATCCCTGCCTGCAGCATCCCTGCCTGGAGCATCCCTCCCTGCCTGGAGCATCATCCTGCCTGCAGCATCCCTGCCTGCCTGCAGCATCCCTGCCTGGAGCATCCCTGCCTGGAGCCTCCCTGCCTGGAGCATCTTCCTGCCTGCAGCATCCCTGCCTGCCTGGAGAACCCCTGCCTGCCTGGAGCCTCCCTGCCTGCCTGCAGCATCCCTGCCTGGAGCATCCCTGCCTGGAGCATCCCTCCCTGCCTGGAGCATCATCCTGCCTGCAGCATCCCTGCCTGCCTGGAGCATCCCTGCAACCTGGAGAACCCCTGCCTGCCTGCAGCATCCCTGCTTGCCTGCAGCATCCCTGCCTGGAGCTGCCCTGCCTGGAGCCCCCTGCCCGCCCGCAGCGCCCTGCCCGCATCGCCCGCTGCCCACCTGGCGTTGAGCTGCTCGCGGGTGGCGCGGATGCTCTCCTGGTTGCGCTGGTCGGTGGCCAGCAGCTGGTCGGCGATGCGGTTGACGGCGGCCACGCGGGACGCCAGGTTGTTCATCTCCGGCTCCAGTGTCTCGAAGCTGCGGGCAGGGAGCGGGGACGGGGGCTCAGCGCCCGCCGGGGAGCTGTGCCGCGCCGCAGGGGGTCCGGTGCCGGCGCTCACCGCTGCTGCACCACCTCCAGGTCCTCCAGCTTGTCGGGGACGTGCATGGCGTGCAGCCACTGCTCCTTCTCGCCCACCCACAGCCCGCAGGCGTCCGCCTCGCTGCGCATGGTGTAGAGGCTGAGAGCGTCCTGCAGCTCCTGCCGCCGCCGCTCGGCTCGCGCCGCCAGCTCCTGGTAACGCCGCTCCAGCGCCGGCAGCCGACCGGCCACGTCGGGAACGTCGGCGAAAGCGGGAGGCAGAGCGCGAGCCTGCTCGTGCAGGGCGTCGATGGCGGGGCGGTGGCTCCGCACCTCTTCCTGCACCTCCCGGTGCTGCCGGGCCAGGCTGCGGGTGGAATATTCGTCGTGGCCCAGCTCGGGGCTGGACGCCAGGCGCAGGGCGTCCTCCAGCCAGGCCTCCGTGTCCGCCGCCTCCGCCTGGAACTGGAAGAAGCCGGCGGCTTCCCGCAGGCGTCGCTCGCGCTCGGCCGCCAGCTCGGCCAGCGCCCGCCAACGGCCTTCCATCTCCCGTACCCGCTCGGCCACCTCGGCCGCCCCCAGCCGGCCCTCGGCCGCCAGCCCCCGGCCCCGGGCCAGCGCCTGCTCCAGCGGCCCCGCGCGCCCGCTCAGCTCCCCGCGGAAGGCGTCGTGCTGGCTCAGCAGGCGCAGGGAGCTGGTCAGATCCCGGCCGACGTCCTCGGAGGACAGGAGCCGTTCCTGCTCCCGCATCCAGGCTTCTTCCTCCCCGGTGTCCCAGAAGAATTTCCAGAGCCGCCGCGACTCTTCCAGCCGAGCCCGGCGCTGTCCCGCCAGCTCCACCAGCTCCCGGTACCGCAGCTCCAGCGTGGCCACGCGCTCGCGCACCGCCGCCGGCTCGCAGGGCTGGTAGCCTGCGGGGACCCCCGACAGGTCCCTGAGGGGGCTCGGGGTGCACCGGCTACCCCGGGGGGCTGGGGGCCATCCCAGGGTTGGGGGTCAGGGCCCATCCTGGGGTTTGGGGGTCCAGGGGGCACCGGCCACCCTGGGGGGCTGGGGGCCAAGGTCGGGGGCTGTCCTGGGGGCTGGGGGGCTGGAGCCATCCCAGGGTCTGGGGGTTTGGGGTTCACCGGCCACCCTAGGGGTCTGGGGGCTGTTTTGGGGGTTGGGGGTCAGGGCCCATCCTGGGGTTTGGGGGTCCAGGGGGCACCGGCTGTGCTGGGGGTCTGGGGGCCACCCCAGGAGTTGGGGGTCAGGGCCCATCCTGGGGTTTGGGGGTCCATGGGGCACTGGCCACCCTGGGGGTCTGGGGGCCAAGGTCGGGGGCTGTCCTGGGGGCTGGGGGGCTGGGGACTGGGGGTCTGGGACCACCCCAGGGTTTAGGGGTCCGGAGTCACCAGCCATCCCGGGGATTTGGGGGTCCCGGGGGCCGCGGGGCACCCTGGCCGCACTCACCCTCACCGGGCACGGCGAATCGCTGCGCCGCGGCGCTGACGGCCCGCACCCGCTCTGCCTGCGCCGCGATGTCGGCCTCCACCAGCGCGTGGATCTGCAGCAGGTCGTCCACCCCGTGCAGGTGCTTCCCCAAATCCTGCGACTGCAGCCGGCCCTGCCGGACCCGGAGCGGGGGGAAACGGCGGCGTCAGGACCCGGCCGCCGCGTCCCCGCCGATCCCACCGCCACGCCGGTACCTTCATCTCCTCCATCCAGTCCATGAGATGCGCCAGGTCCTGCAGCATCTTCTGCAGCTCCAGGTGCAGCAGCAGCCGCTCGCGGCGGGCGGCCACCAGCTGCCGGAGGAAATCCCAGAGCCGAACCACGTTGTCGCGGCGCGTCAGGACGCGGCGGATGTCGTGATAACGCTCGGCCTCCAGCTCCGCCGCCACCGCGCTCACCGCCTGCACCCGCTCGCTGTAGGCCACGATGTCCGTCTCGATGGCCTCGTGTTTCCGCACCGCCGCCTCCACCGCCGACATGTCCGTCCCAAAGTTGTCCTGGGGGGGGACGGCCAGACGTAAGGACGGGGCAGGGGCCGGCCCCTGCGTCCCCGGGGACCCTCTGTCACCCTGGGGTCGGTGAGGGGGGTGGTGGGGAGCGGGACCCCCAAACACCTTGGGTGCCCAGGGTGGAGTGGGGACCCCGGGTGCCTGGGGCCATGGGGTGGAGTGGGGACCCCCAGTCACCCCGGGGTCATTGCAGGGTGGCAGTGGGGAGCGGGACCCCCAAACACCGTGGGTCCCCAGGGTCGGTGGGGAGCGGGACCCCCGCCACGTGGGTCCCCAGGGTCGGTGGGGGGTGGCGGAGGGGATCGGGACCCCCATCGGCCTGGTCCCCCCGCCGGCCGGCACCTGGGAGACGAGGCGCTGGTTCTCGCTCAGCCAGGTCTCCCTCATGGCCGCCTTACGGTCGAACCGCGCCGCCAGCTGCTCCAGCTTCTCCTGCCGGATGAGCTCGGTGCGCAGCGCCAGCTCCCGCTCGTGTTCCGCCTTCTCCAGCCGCTCCCAGGCCTGCCGAGACGACTCCCCGTCAGCCCCCCCGGCACCGCACCGCCACCGCCACCGTCCCCGTCCCCGTCCCACCTTGTTGATGTCGGAGATGAGCTTCCCCTCCCGCGGCACGTAGACCTTCTGGTTGTTGGCCCGCATCCGGCTCTGGACGGTGAAGAGCAGCACCTCCAGGTTCCCCTTCTCCATGAACCTGGGGGAGAGGCGCCGCTGAGCCCCCCGGGGCCCCCCAGCCCCGCCGGGGCGCAGGGGGGGCCGTCGCGGGGGCTCACTTGGGGGGCTTCTCGACGGTGCGGTAGGTGTTGAAGGCCTGGAGCTGGTTCTGCACGCCGGGCAGCGCGTTGGCCAGCTGCCGGTCGTTGAGGGTGAGGATGGTTTGCTCGATCCAGCCCAGCAGCTCGCCCGCCAGCTCCTCGTACTTCCCCACCAGCTCCTCCGCCTCCCGCGCCGCGTCCAGCACCTGCGCCACCGTCCGTCTGTCCGGCTGCCGGCCCCCGCCCGGCTCATCCCGCCAGCCATCTGCCCGCCACCTGCCCGCGCTCCGTCCTGCCGGATCCCTGCCGGGCCGCTGCCCGGCCGTCTGTCCAGCCCTCCGTCCGGCGTCCGCCTCCTCCCTCCTGCCCTCCCGCCGGCCGGCTGTCTGGCCGTCCATTTGGGCACCCATTCGGCTGTCTGTCCATCTCTTCTCTCCCTCCCTCTAGCCAGCCGTCCATCTGTCCATCCACTTGGGCTCTCGTGTACCTATCCGTCCATCTCCTCTCTCCATCTGTCTGTCTGTCCATCCCCTCCACCTAGCTGTCCATCTCCCCCCTTTCCCCATCTGTCTGTCCATCCGTTTGGGCACCCATTTGGCTGTCTGTCCATCTCCTCTCTCCCTCTTCCTATCCATCTGTCTGTCCGTCCATCCCTTTGTCCTCCCCTCCACCTAGCTGTCCATCTCCCCCCTCTCTCCGTCCGTCTGTCCATCCCTTTAGGCCCTCATTCACCTTCTTCCTCCATCCATCTGCCCCCCGTTCACCTCTCTGCCCATCTCTCCCTCCCTCCAGCCCTCCGTCCGTCCGTCCGTCCGCCCCCTCCGCCCCGTCACCTTCCCGATGCGCTTCCCCTCCACCGCCAGCGCCTTCATCTTGGAGAAGTAGTGGTAGAAAGTGGCCACGTAGGTGATGATGGACTTCTCGTCCGGCTGGTCCACGTTGACGTCTGCGGGGAGCGGAGCGGCAGGGGTGAGCGCAGCCGGCCCCCGCGGCCCCCCGCGCCCCCCACAGCCCCCCCAGAGCCCCCCCCGAGCCCCCCGGCTCCTCCTCACCCTCGGGGTCCAGCAGCTTGGTGAGGCCAAGCTCGCGCTCGGCCAGGTTGAAGGCGCTTTGCAGGTTGTAGTGCGCGTTGCAGCGCCGCAGCGCGTCCATGTCCACCAGGTCCGGCCTGGGCAGCGGGAGAGCCTCAGCCCCACGGCGCCTGCCCCACGGCCCGCCCCACGGCCCGCCCCGCGCCCCACATCCCCATCCCGCACCCCACGTGCTGCGCCCCACAGCCCGCATCCCGCATCCCGCATCCCACGGCCCGCATCCCGCATCCCACGCGGACGTCACCGTGCGCCCCACGGCCCCCGCCCTCTGCCCCACGGCCCCTGCCCCACGCGGACGTCACCGTGCGCCCCACGGCCCCTGCCCCACGCCCTCGCCGCCGTGCCCCACCTGTGCTTGTGGATGATGGCGTTGAAGGCCAGCCCGTCCCGCCAGCTCGTGGTGAAGTTGTGCACGTTCACGTTCGGGTACCTGCCAGGCGCTGGAGTCAGGGCTCAACCTGGGACCCCCAAGACCCCCCAGGACCCCCCAGGGCCCCCCAGGACCCCCCTGGGACCCCCTGGGACACCCCAGGACCCCCTGCTCCACGCTCACCCCGCCGTCTTCATCTGGCACCAGAGCAGCAGTGCGTCCTTGGCCGACTTCTTCTCCTTGTTGTCCTCCGTCTCCACGCTGATGTCCTGGATCTGGGGGGAGCAGCGCGGGGTGAGTGGGGGCCCCCAGACCACCCCACGGCTGGGGACGGGTATGGGGGGGGTCCCAGCTGGGGCAGGGGGCTCCAGGGTGGGGGCGCAGACCCACAGCAGGTGCAGGGACACCGTAGTGGGTTCAGGGACCCTCACAGTGGGTGCAGGACCCCCATGGTGGGTGCAGGAACCCCGCAGCAGGTTCAGGGACCCCCATGATGGGTGCAGGACCTCTACGGTGGGTGCAAGACCCCCGTGGCAGATGCGGGGACCCCGCAACAGGCGCAGGGACCCCACAGTGGGTTCAGGGACCCCCACGGTGGGTGCAGGACCCCCATGGTGGGTGCAGGGACCCCGCAGTGGGTGCAAGACGCCTGTGACACACACAGGGACCCCCATGATGGGTGCAGGACCCCCACAGTGGGTGCAAGACCCCCGTGGCAGATGCAAGGACCCCACAGTGAATGCAGGGACCCCCACAGTGGGTGCAAGACCCCATGGCGGGTGCAGGAACCCCACAGCAGGTTCAGGGACCCCTGTGATGGGTGCAGGACCCCCACGGTGGGTGCAAGACCCCCGTGGCAGATGCAGGGACCCCGCAACAGGCGCAGGGACCCCACAGTGGGTTCAAGGACCCCCACGGTGGGTGCAAGACCCTCGTGGCAGACGCAGGACCCCTGCAGTAGATGCAGGGACCCCCACGGTGGGTGCAAGACCCCATGGTGGGTGCAGGAACCCCGCAGCAGGTGCAGGGACCCCTGTGATGGGTGCAGGACCCCCACGGTGGGTGCAAGACCCCCGTGGCAGATGCAGGACCCCTGCAGTAGATGCAGGGACCCCCACAGTGGTGCAAGACCCCATGGCGGGTGCAGGAACCCCACAGCAGGTTCAGGGACCCCTGTGATGGGTGCAGGACCCCCACGGTGGGTGCAAGACCCCCGTGGCAGATGCAGGGACCCCGCAACAGGCGCAGGGACCCCACAGTGGGTTCAAGGACCCCCACGGTGGGTGCAAGACCCTCGTGGCAGACGCAGGACCCCTGCAGTAGATGCAGGGACCCCCACAGTGGGTGCAAGACCCCATGGTGGGTGCAGGAACCCCGCAGCAGGTGCAGGGACCCCCGTGATGGGTGCAGGACCCCCACGGTGGGTGCAAGACCCCCGTGGCAGATGCAGGGACCCCGCAACAGGCGCAGGGACCCCACAGTGGGTTCAAGGACCCCCACGGTGGGTGCAAGACCCTCGTGGCAGACGCAGGACCCCTGCAGTAGATGCAGGGACCCCCACGGTGGGCGCAAGACCCCCAGGGTGGGTGCAGGGACCCCCGCGGCAGAGGCGGCGGTACCTGGAAGCGGAGGATGATGGTCCAGACGAGGCCGAGGGTGAGGCGGTGGTTGCCATCCACGATGTCGTGGGAGCCCACGTTCTCCAGGTGCACCCGCTGCTCCTTGAGGAACTGCAGCGCCTTGTCCACGTTCTCCAGGCAGTGGATCCGCATCCGGCCCTTGGTGGGCTTGGGCTGGAGGGGGCAGGGGCAGGATCAGGCCCCCCGGAGCACGGGGAGGGGGGCCCGGGGGCTGGGAGGCCCGGGGAGGGTCACCTGGGGTGCTGGGGTCCTGGGGAAGGGGTCCTGGGTGTGGGGGTCCCAGGGAAGGGGTGCCTGGGGGCTGGGGTCCCGGGGAGGGGGTCCTGGGTGTGCGGGTCCCAGGGAAGGGGTACCTGGGGTCTGGGGGTCCCAGGGAGGGTCACCTGGGGTGCTGGGGTCCTGGGGAAGGGGTCCTGGGTGTGGGGGTCCCAGGGAAGGGGTGCCTGGGGGCTGGGGTCCCGGGGAGGGGGTCCTGGGTGTGCGGGTCCCAGGGAAGGGGTACCTGGGGTCTGGGGGTCCCAGGGAGGGTCACCTGGGGTGCTGGGGTCCCAGGGAGGGGGTCCTGGGTGTGGGGGTCCCAGGGAAGGGGATGCCTGGGGGTCCTGGGGAAGGGGTCCTGGGTGTGGGGGTCCCAGAGAAGGGGTGCCTGGGGGTCCCAGGGAAGGGGTACCTGGGGGCTGGGGTCCCGGGAACGGTCACCCGGGGTGCTGGGGTCCCGGGGAAGGGGTCCTGGGTGTGGGGGGTCCCAGGGAAGGGGTCCTGGGTGTTGGGGTCCCGGGGAAGGGGGTGCCTGGGGGTCCCAGGGACGGGGGTCCTGGGTGTGGGGGGTCCCGGGGAAGGGGGTGCCTGGGGGTCCCAGGGACGGGGGTCCTGGGTGTGGGGGTCCCAGGGAAGGGGTCCTGGGTGTTGGGGTCCTGGGGAAGGGGGTGCCTGGGGCTCCCAGGGATGGGGGTCCTGGGTGTTGGGGTCCCAGGGAAGGGGGTGTCTGGGGGTCCCAGGGACAGGGGTCCCAGGTGTGGGGGGTCCCAGGGACAGGGGTCCTGGGTGTGGGGGGTCCCAGGGATGGGGTCCTAGGTGTGGGGGTCCCAGGGACGCGGGTGTCTGGGGGTCCCAGGGACGGGGGTCCTGGGTGTGGGGGTCCCAGGGAAGGGGGTCCCAGGTGTGGGGGTCCCAGAGAAGGGGGTATCTGGGGGTCCCAGGGATGGGGGTCCTGGGTGTGGGGGTCCCAGGGAAGGGGTCCTGGGTGTGGGTGTCCCAGGGAAGGGGGTGTCTGGGGGTCCCAGGGACGGGGGTCCTGGGTGTGGGGGTCCCAGGGATGGGGTCCCAGGTGTGGGGGTGTCCCAGGGAAGGGGGTGTCTGGGGGTCCCAGGGACGGGGGGTCCTGGGTGTGGGGGTCCCAGGGATGGGGTCCCAGGTGTGGGGGTCCCAGGGAAGGGGGTGTCTGGGGGTCCCAGGGATGGGGGTCCCAGGTGTGGGGGTCCCAGGGACGGGGGTCCTGGGTGTGGGGGTCCCAGGGAAGGGGTCCCAGGTGTGGGGGTCCCAGGGACGCGGGTGTCTGGGGGTCCCAGGGATGGGGGTCCTGGGTGTGGGGGTCCCAGGGATGGGGTCCCAGGTGTGGGGGTCCCAGGGACGCGGGTGTCTGGGGGTCCCAGGGATGGGGGTCCTGGGTGTGGGGGTCCCAGGGATGGGGTCCCAGGTGTGGGTGTCCCAGGGAAGGGGGTGTCTGGGGGTCCCAGGGACGGGGGTCCTGGGTGTGGGGGTCCCAGGGAAGGGGTCCCAGGTGTGGGGGTCCCAGGTAGGGTCACCCCAGCGCTGGGCTCCCAAGAAAGGGACAGCCAGACACCGGAGAGCCAGGGAAGGGGGTCCCTGAGGGTGCCCATGGAGGGGGGGTCCCCGTCGCAGGGTGGGGGTCCCCGCTCACCAGCTGCTCCCCCGAGAGCACCTCCAGCAGGCGCAGCAGCATGCGGCCGTCCCGCAGGTCGCTGTACAGGTCCCCCAGCCGGCAGGTCCCCCGCGCCAGGTGGGAGTTCACCCACTTGGTGAAGGTCTTCTTCTGCACCGCCTCGCGCTCGTCTGGGGGGGTGGGGGGGTGGGGGGGGGTGTCAGAGACCCCCACCCCCGGCCGGAGACCCCCACCCCAGCCGGAGATGGGGGGCCAGGACTCCCAAGCCAGGGCAGCACCGTGAGACCCCCCGTTTTGGGGCAGCACCGGTGGGACCAGCGAGCCAGGTAACGCACCCCACAACTGAGGGGGGGGGGTCCTGGGGGTCGTCCCCCCCCTTTCCTCTGCCCCCCAACTCAAGGGACCCAGGCATCCGGGCCCCCCTGATGGGGGGGGGGGGCTGTCTGGGGGGGTGCTTGGCTCCCCGCGCCAGCCGTGCCCGGCGCCGGCCCCCGGATTAGCAGTAAGAGGATTTGGGGCCGGATTGTGGGGGGCCACAGGGGGCTGGGGGGGGGATTGGGGGGGGCTTCAGGGGGGATTGGGGGGCATTGAGGGGTTTTAGGGGGGCTGCAGGGAGGAATTGGGGGGTTTTGGGGAGGGTATGGGGGGATTGAGGGGTTTTGGGGGGCCTGCAGGGGGGATTGGGGGGTTCTGGGGAGGCTATGGGGGGATTGAGGGGTTTTGGGGGGCCTGCAGGGGGGATTGGGGGGTTTTGGGGAGGCTATGGGGGGATTGAGGGGTTTTGGGGGGCCTGCGGGGGGGATTGGGGGGTTCTGGGGAGGTTATGGGGGGGACTGGGGGTTTTGGGGGGACACAGGGGGCTGTGGAGGGGGATTGGGGGGTTTTGGGGGGGCTTCAGGGGGGATTGGGGGGCATTGAGGGGTTTTAGGGGGGCTGCAGGGAGGAATTGGGGGGTTTTGGGGAGGGTATGGGGGGATTGAGGGGTTTTGGGGGGCCTGCAGGGGGGATTGGGGGGTTCTGGGGAGGCTATGGGGGGATTGAGGGGTTTTGGGGGGCCTGCGGGGGGGATTGGGGGGTTCTGGGGAGGCTATGGGGGGATTGAGGGGTTTTGGGGGGCCTGCGGGGGGGATTGGGGTGTTCTGGGGAGGCTATGGGGGGGGACTGGGGGGGTTTGGGGGGACACAGGGGGCTGTGGAGGGGGATTGGGGGGTTTTAGGGGGGCTGCAGGGAGGAATTGGGGGGCTTTGGGGAGGGTATGGGGGGATTGAGGGGTTTTGGGGGGGCCACAGGGGGCTGTGGGGAGGATTGGGGGGTTTTGGGGGGCTGCTGGGGGGATTGGGGGGCTTTGGGGGGGCCGCAGGGGGTCTTGGGGGGCCGGGGGAGCTGCAGAACCCCCGTGCCCTGGGACCACCCCGGGCTGGAAAAGCCAGGAGGTGCTGGGGGTGGAGGCACACGCGTGTGCGCCGCGGCGCGGGACCCCCCGCCGCGCACACGCGTGTGCGCCGCCAGCCGGCGCGCGGCAGGGTGGGCGAACGCGCGCGTGCCACCGGGCGCGCGAGGCCTGGCCCGGGCGAAGGCGCCACCCGGTCACGCGAGCGGGCGGCCACGCGGGATCGCGGCGCACACGCGTGTGCGAGCGTGGAGCTGCGCCCGAAGGTGAGGAGGGGACCCAGGCGTCCGCGCCCGGGCCCCCTCCCCGCCCCGGGGAGGGGGGGGACCCCGGCGTCCGGGGGTGTCGGGCGTCGCCCCGCGGCGTTTGGGTGTGCCGGTTTCGGGGTGCGGGTGCGGTGGTTTCAGGGAGGTTCGTGGGAACCTGGAGGGATCTATAGGGTCTGGGGGGGGCGGGGGGGAACCTATAGGGTCGGGGGGGGGGTGTGTGGAACTGGGGGGGGTAGCTGCAGGGTCTGGGGGGGACCCAGAGGGACCTGGGGGGGGGGGGGGCACATGCATGGCCTGAGGGGGCACCTATAGGGCCTCAAGGGACACCTATAGGGCCTTGGAAAAAATCTATAGGGCCCGGTGGGGTCTATAAGGCCCGGGGGGGGGTCTATAGGACCCGGGGGTGGTCTATAGCTATAGGGCCTGGGGGGGGGTGTCTGTAGGGCCTGGGACGCGTCTGTAGGGCCGAGGGGGTGTCTATAGGGCCGGGGGGGGGTCTATAGGGCCTGGAGGGGTGTCTATAGGGTCCAGAGGGACCCATAGGTCCTGAGAGGACCCTGGAGGCACCTGTGGGGCTCCCCATAGGGACTGGGGGGAGACAGGCAGGACCTATAGGGCCAGAGACTACAGGGGCGGGCGGGGGGGTGTCTATAGGGTCCGGGGGGCACCGCCGGGGACGGGGAGGAGCTGGGGGTGACCCCCAGGCTCTGGGGAGCCCTATAGGGGCTGGCGGCACCTATAGAGGTGACCTACCGGGGGTCACCTATAGGGACCGGGGGGGCACAGAGGGATTTTGGGGTGCACAGAGGGATTGGGGGGAGCACAGAGGGACCTGGGGGGGGCACAGAGGGATTTGGGGGGCACAGAGGGATTTGGGGGGGGCACAGAGGGAGCTGGGGGGGGGGAAGAGAGATTTGGGGGTGTACAGAGGGATTTGGGGGGGCACCGAGGGATTTGGGGGGGCACCAAGGGATTGGTGGGGCACAGAGGGACCTGGGGGTGCACAGAGGGATTTGGGGGGCACAGAGGGATTTGGGGGGGGCACAGAGGGAGCTGGGGGGGGGAAGAGAGATTTGGGGGTGTACAGAGGGATTTGGGGGGGCACCGAGGGATTTGGGGGGGCACAGAGGGACCTGGGGGTGCACAGAGGGATTTGGGGGGCACAGAGGGATTTGGGGGGGGCACAGAGGGAGCTGGGGGGGGAAGAGAGATTTGGGGGTGTACAGAGGGATTGGGGGGGCACCGAGGGATTGGGGGGGGCACCAAGGGATTGGTGGGGGCACAGAGGGACCTGGGGGTGCACAGAGGAATTTGGGGTGCACAGAGGGACCTGGGGGGGGCACAGAGGGACCTGGGGGGGGGCACAGAGGGATTTGGGGGGGCACAGAGGGGGCCTGTGGGGACGGGGGGGACCCAGGGGGACTGGGGGGGACTCGGGGGGCTCCCGCAGGGACAGGGGGGTCCCCGTCCCCCCTCTCACCTTGGAGCTGCTGGAAGCGTCCCTCCAGGACGCCGGGGCCGGCGGCCGGGCCGAAGCGGGGGGCTGCGGGGGGCGCGGGGGGGCGGCGGGCCATGGCGGGGGGCGCGGGGGGCCGGGGGGGGGGCCCGGGGGGGGGGCCCGGGGGGGGGCGGGCGCCGCGGCGGGGCCGCGCGGGCGAGGGCGGCACCGGGACCGACGGCAAAACAGGTCGGGCGGCCGGGCGTGCGCGCGGGCACGCGTGTGCAGGCGTGCGGGCGTCGGCGTGCGCGCGGGCACGGGCGGCTGCGGGTGCCTGCGCACACGCGCGTGTCTACGTGTGCATGCGTGCGCACCGGCGGCGGCACGCGTGTGCGTGTGCGGCTGCAGGTGCCCGCGTGCACGTGTGTGCAGGGCCATGCGTGTGTGTGCACGTGCATGTGGCTGCAGGTGCCCGCGTGCACGTGTGTGCAGGGCCATGCGTGTGTGTGCACGTGCATGTGGCTGCAGGTGCCCGCGTGCACGTGTGTGCAGGGCCATGCGTGTGTGTGCAAGTGCGTGTGTGGCTGCAGGTGCCTGTGTGCACGTGTGTGCAGGGCCATGCGTGTGTGTGCACATGTGCATGTAGCTGCAGGTGCGTGCTTGCACGTCCATGCGTGTGTGTGCATGCGTGTGTGACTGCAGGTGCCTGCGTGCACGTGTGTGCACGTCCATGCGTATGCGTGCATGTGCGTGTGGCTGCAGGTGCCTGCGTGCACGTGTGTGCACGTCCATGCGTATGCGTGCATGTGCGTGTGGCTGCAGGTGCCTGCGTGCACGTGTGTGCATGTCCATGCGTGTGCGTGCATGTGCGTGTGGCTGCAGGTGCCTGCGTGCACGTGTGTGCACGTCCACGTGTGTGTGTGCATGTGCGTGTGGCTGCAGGTGCCTGTGTGCACGTGTGTGCACGTCCATGCGTGTGTGTGCACATGTGCATGTAGCTGCAGGTGCGTGCTTGCACGTCCATGCGTGTGTGTGCATGCGTGTGTGACTGCAGGTGCCTGCGTGCACGTGTGTGCAGGGCCATGCGTGTGTGTGCATGCGTGTGTGACTGCAGGTGCCTGCGTGCACGTGTGTGCACGTCCATGCGTGTGTGTGCATGTGCATGTGGCTGCAGGTGCCTGCGTGCACGTGTGTGCACGTCCATGCGTGTGTGTGCATGTGGCTGCAGGTGCCTGTGTGTATGTGCGTGCCCATCCACGCATGTGCGTGCACGTGTGCGTGCGCGCACATCTGTGTGCATCCATGTGTATGCGTGCGCACGCGCGTGTAGCTGTGCGTGCACGCGTGTTCAGCTGCGTGCGCATGGCGTGCGTGCAGGTGCGTGCACGTGTGCCCACAGGCGTGTGCATGCGTGTTCATGCAGCTGCGTGCACGCGTGTTCCCAGGCGTGTGCGTGCGTGTGCACCTGCCTCCACGCGTGTGCGCGCCCCGGGGGGGGTCGGGGGGTGCGGGGGGGGGGAGTCCCCAGGGCCCCCCCCTCCATCCTCCTGCCCCCCCCCCCGCTTTTTGGGTCCCCCCCCCCGTTTTAGGGTGCTCCCCACATTTTGGGTGCTCCCCTATATTTTGGGGTGCTCCCCCTGGTTTTTGGGTCGCTCCCCCTATATTTTGGGGTGCTCCCTATATTTTGGGGTGCTCCCCCTATATTTTGGGTGCTCCCCCCTATATTTTGGGGCACTCCCCATGTTTTTAGGGTGCTCCCCCCTATATTTTAGGGTGCTCCCCCATTTTGGGGCACTCCCCCCTATATTTTGGGGTGCTCCCCCCGGTTTTTGGGTGCTCCCCCCTATATTTTGGGGCGCTCCCCATGTTTTTAGGGTGCTCCCCCATTTTGGGGCACTCCCCCCTATATTTTGGGGCGCTCCCCGTGTTTTTTTGGGTGCTCCCCCCTATATTTTGGGGCGCTCCCCATGTTTTTAGGGTGCTCCCCCATTTTGGGGCACTCCCCCCTATATTTTGGGGCGCTCCCCATGTTTTTTGGGTGCTCCCCCCTATATTTTGGGGTTCTCCCCCTGGTTTTTGGGTGCTCCCCCCTATATTTTGGGGCACTCCCCATGTTTTTTGGGTGCTCCCCCTGGTTTTTGGGTGCTCCCCCCTATATTTTGGGGTGCTCCCCCCATTTTGGGGCACTCCCCCCTATATTTTAGGGTGCTCCCCCTGGTTTTTGGGTGCTCCCCCCTGTTTTTAAGCCCCCCCTCCCCCAGTCCTGGGGTCCCCTCCCTTCCCCCCCCCCCCCCCCCCATTTTTTGGGGTGCCCCCCTACCCGCCAGCGCCTTGATGCGGGAGCGCTCGAAGCGCCGGGCCGAGCTGCCTTCATGGTCGCCCTCCTCCTCCTCCTCCTCGGCCCCGTCCCAGCGGTTGTTGACGTCGCCGTACTGCCGCTGCAGCTCCAGGCTGTCGTAGGCCGGGGGGGACAACATGGCCGCCCTGGGGGGGGGCCCTGTCACCTGGGGGGGGCCCTGGCACCTGGGGGGGGCCTGGCACCTGGGGGGGGGGGCCCTGGCACCCTGGGGGGCGGGGCTGGCACCTTGGGGGGGGGGGGCCTGGCACCCGGGGGGGGGGGCCTGGCACCCGGGGGGGGGGGGGCCTGGCACCTTGGGGGGGGCCTGGCACCCTGGGGGGGAGTCTTGTCACCTTGGAGGGGGGGCCCTGGCACCTTGGGGGGGTCCTGTCACCCTGGGGGGGGGCCTGGCACCTTGGAGGGGGGGCCCTGGCACCCTGGGAGGGTCCTGTCACCCTGGGGGGGGCCCTGGCACCTTGGAGGGGGGGCCCTGGCACCCTGGGGGGGGTCCTGTCACCCTGGGGGGGGCCCTGGCACCTTGAGGGGGGGCCCTGGCACCCTGGGGGGGGGTCCTGGCACCTTTGGGGGGGGGTCCTGGCACCTTGGGGGGGAGCCCAAAGGGGGGGACGTGGAGGGGGACAGTGCAGGGACATTGGGGGGGGCAAGTGAAGGGCAGGTGCAGCCTGTGAGGGACCCCCCCCCAACTCAGGAGGGACCCCCAAAACCAGGACGGACCCCCCCCTAAACCAAGAGGGACCCCCCCCATCCTTTCTGGGGACCCCTGACCCCCCAGGGACACCCCCAAATCCACCCTGGGGACCCCGACCCCCCCCAGGGATGCCCCCATCCTTCCTAGGGACCCCTGACCCCCCCGAGACCCCCCCAAATCCTTTCTGGAGACCCCTGACCCCCCCAAGCCTCTCTGGGGACCCCCGACCCCCCCCAAGCCCCCCCAAATCCCCTCTGGGGCCCCCTGACCCCCCCCTCGGACCCCCCTCATCCTCCGGTCCCCATCCCCGTGCTGGGAGCGGGGGGGTCCCGTCCCCGGGGGGGTCCCCACCCCCGTGCTGGGGGGGGTCCCATCCCGGGGGGGGGTCCCGTCCCCATCCCCGGGGGTCCAATCCCGGTGCCCCCCCCCCCCCTCACGCGTGTCCCCCGTCCCCCCCCCGCGCCGGCCGGCACTTAATGCTCTTAGTGCGGGGATCAGCGGCCGGGCCCCCCGCGCCCCCCCGCGCCGGGTCCCTCGGGGGGGGGGGGGGCTGGGCATGCGGGACACGAACACGCGTGTCGGGGGGGGGGGGGGGGTCCCCAGCAAGGCCCCGCAGCGCCGGCGGGACAAAGCGGGGGGGGGGGACACGGAGGCGGGGGGGGGGGGACACGGGGAAGGGGGGAACGGGGACGGGGAGGGGGTCACGGACACGGAGGGGGGGGTCACGGAGGCGGGGGGGGGGGGGGGGGGCCCTGCCCGGTGCTGCGGGGTGCGGAGCGGCTGCCGCAGTGCCGGGGAGACCGGGAAGGGGGATGCGGGGCTCGGGGGGATGCGGGGCTCGGGGGGATGCGGGACCGGAGCGGGGGGGGGGGGGGGGATGCGGGGCTCGGGGGGGCCCGGGGGGGTCCCTCCCGGTGTGTGTGTCCCCCCCCCCCCGGCCTCTCTCTGTCCCCGCCGCCCCGGCCCGGTCCTACCTGCGCGCTGCGGTGGCGGAGCGGGCTGAGGCCGCGGCAGCTCATCACACCCGCGGCGGCGCGGCCGGGAGGGGCGGGGCCAACGTGGGGGGCGGGGCCAACGTGGGGGGCGGGGCCACGGAGGGGGGGGAACACCGGGGTGGGGGGGAAGCTGCCCCGCATCCCCCCCCCCCCCGCCGCCGTCGCCATGGCAACCCCCGGCTGGCACTGCCCCCCCCCGGCCCGGTTGCCATGGCGACGGTTCCGCTGGCCCCGCCCAGGGGAGGGGGGCGCTGCCCCCGCCGTTGCCATGGCGACCCGCCCCTCCCCTGGGAAGGGGGGGGGGCTGTCCCTCGTGCCCCCTCTCCTCCGCGCCGCCAGGGGGCGCTGTCGGGAAGGGGGTGGGGGGGGGCGACATGGCGGACGAGGCCGTGCGGGAGGTGCGGGGGGGGCCGGGGGTCCCCAGAGAGGATGAGGGGGGTCCTGGGGGTCCCTGGGGGGGCCAGGGGTCCCTAGGGAGGATGGGGGGGTCCTGGGGAGGGCGGGGGTCCCTAGGGAGGATGAGGGGGGTCCTGGGGAGGGCGGGGGTCCCTAGGGAGGATGGGGGGGTCCTGGGGGTCCCTGGGGGGGGTCAGGGGTCCCCAGAGAGGATGAGGAGGGGTCTTGGGGGGGGGTCAGGTCCCCAGAGAGGATTGGGGGGGCTTGGGGGGTCCCTGGGGGGGTCAGGGGTTAGTAAGGAGGATGGGGAGGGGGTCTTGGGGGGGCTCAGGGGTCCCTAGGGAGGATTGGGGGGTCCGGGGGGGGTCAGGGGTCTCCAGAGAGGATTGGGGGGGGCTTGGGGGGGTCAGGGGTCCCTAGGGAGGATTGGGGAGTCCGGGGGGGGTCAGGGGTCCCTAGGGGAGATGAGGGGGCTTGGGGGGGTCCCTGGGGAAGATGGGGGGGTCCGGGGGTCCCCTCCACCCCTCCCTGCGCCCGCAGGTGCTGGAGCGGCTCCTCCTGGGGCTGCAGCCCCCCGACAGCGGGGAGCCCCGGCGGGGGACCCTGCTGGTGGCCCTGACGGCGGAGGGGGACGCGGGGGACACGGGCCGGCCCCGCTGCACCGTCACCGGTACCTGGGGGGGTGGGGGGACCCCGACACCCCCCTGTCCCCGCAGCGGGGGCTGAGGGGTCCCCAACGCCCCCTCGTCCCCGCAGTGGCAGCCGCCGGGGAGCTCGGCCGCCATGTCAGCGCCGAGGGGCTGCGCGGAGGTAGGAGACGTCCCCGACCCCCCCCGCCGCGGACCCCCACCCGCATGGGGGGGGCCTCACTGTGCCCCCCCCCCCCCCCCCCCCCGCAGCCACCCCGGGGGTGCTGGAGCTGCCGGGGGTCCCCTGCGCCCCCGCCCCGTGCTGCGGCCGGATCCTGCACCGAGCCCGGCTGCGGGCGGCGTTCCGGGTGAGTCTGGGGGGGCCCCCCCCCGCCCTCCTTCCCCGCACCCCGGGGTGACCTTGGGGGGGGCGAATCGGGGCCGGGGGCCCCCCGGGAGCACCGGCCCCCGCCGCAAGTAGGGCGGGTGGATAAATATAGCCGGGGCGGCCTGGTTTTGGTGGGGGGGGACGGCAGAACGGGGGCACCGGGGGCGGGCTGGGCCCCCAAACTGGTCCCAGTCCCTTGGCGGGGCTGGGTTGGATGCCCAAACTGGTCCCAGTCCTATGGCGGGGCTGGGTTTGTCCCCCAAACTGGTGCCAGTCCCTCGGTGAGGTTGGAATGGTCCCCCAAACTGGTCCCAGTCTGTTGGCTGGGGCTGGGTTTGTCCCCCCAAACTGGTCCCAGTCCCTTGGCGACTCTGCTCCCCCCAGCTCAGCCCCCGCCCCGGCTCGCTGGCGCCCGCCTGTCTCTCGCTGCGGCGGTTCCTGCACAAGACCAGCCTGGTGCGCCCCGAGGTACCGTCACCGCGGCGGGGACGGGGGGGGACCCTGGGGTGCACCCATGGGTGGGGGGGGTCCCCGCGCTGACCCCCGCCTCCCCCCAGGTCGAGTTTCACTTCTGCGTCAGCGTGGACGGAGCCGTGGCCTCGCACGCCTACGGGTGAGCCCCCCGGGGACACCCCCGCCTTGGGGACAGCACCCACCCCGGGGACACCCCCGCCTTGGGGACACCCAGGGGACACCCCTCACCCCGGGGACACCCCCGCCTTGGGGACAGCACCCACCCCGGGGACACCCCCACCCTAGGAACACCCAGGGGACACCCAGGGGACACCCCCACCTTGGGGACGCCCAGGGGACACCCCTCACCCTGGGGACACCCCCACCTTGGGGACACCCCTCACCCCGGGGACAGCACCCACAAAGGGGACACCCCCGCCTTGGGGACACCCAGGGGACACCCCTCACCCCGGGGACACCCCCGCCTTGGGGACAGCACCCACCCCGGGGACACCCCCGCCTTGGGGACACCCAGGGGACACCCCTCACCCCGGGGACACCCCCGCCTTGGGGACAGCACCCACCCCGGGGACACCCCCGCCTTGGGGACAGCACCCACCCTGGGGACACCCCCACCCTAGGAACACCCAGGGGACACCCAGGGAACACCCCCACCTTGGGGACGCCCAGGGGACACCCCTCACCCTGGGGACACCCCCACCTTGGGGACACCCCTCACCCCGGGGACAGCACCCACAAAGGGGACACCCCCGCCTTGGGGACACCCAGGGGACACCCCTCACCCCGGGGACACCCCCGCCTTGGGGACAGCACCCACCCTGGGGACACCCCCACCCTAGGAACACCCAGGGGACACCCCCACCTTGGGGACGTCCAGGGGACACCCCTCACCCCGGGGACAGCCCCACCTTGGGGACAGCACCCACAAAGGGGACACCCCCACCTTGGGGACACCCAGGGGACACCCCTCGCCCTGGGGACACCCCCACCTTAGGGACAGCACCCACCTTGGGGACACCCCCCACCTTGGGGACACCCAGGGGACACCCCTCACCCTGGGAACACCCAGGGGACACCCAGGGGACACCCCCACCTTGGGGACACCCAGGGGACACCCCTCACCCTGGGAACACCCCTCACCCTGGGGACACCCCCACCTTGGGGACACCCCCACCTTGGGGACACCCAGGGGACACCCCTGCCCTGGGGACACCCCCACCTTGGGGACCCCCCTGCCCCAGGGACACTCCCCACCCGGTGGCTCGTCCCTCTCAGGGACGGGGACGGGGGACGGGGACACGGGGGGGGTCCCAGCCCGGTGCCAGCCCCGTCCCCGTGTCCCGCAGCCCAGAGAGCGCCGCGGCGCTGGCGGGAGCGCGGCTGCGGGTCCAGAGCCGGCACTTTGCACCGTAGGGCGGGGACGGGGACAGGACGGGGACGGGGACAGGGATGGGGACAGGGATGGGATGGGGACAGGGACGGGGACAGGGACAGGATGGGGACAGGGATGGGATGGGGACAGGGATGGGATGGGGACAGGGACGGGGACAGGGACAGGATGGGGACAGGGATGGGAAGGGGATAGGGACGGGACAGGGACAGGGATGGGATGGGGACGGGGATGGGGACAGGGACAGGATGGGGACAGGGACGGGATGGGGATGGGATGGGGACAGGGTTGGGATGGGGACAGGGACAGGGATGGGGACAGGGACAGGGATGGGATGGGGACAGGGACAGGATGGGGACAGGGACAGGGATGGGATAGGAACAAGGACAGGGACGGGGACAGGGACAGGATGGGGACAGGGATGGGGACAGGGACGGGATGGGGACAGGGACGGGATAGGGATAAGGACAGGGATGGGGACAGGGACAGGTACAGGATGGGGACGGGGACAGGACAGGGATGGGATGGGGACGGGGACAGGGATGGGATGGGGACAGGGGTGGGGATGGGACGGGGATGGGGACAGGGATGGGATGGGGATGGGATGGGGAAGGGACAGGGACAGGACGGGGACAGGGATGGGGATGGGATGGGGATCCTGGGGGTCAGTGGGACAGGGACGGGATGGGGACAGGGACAGGGACGGGGATGGGGACAGAATGGGGATCCTGGGGGTCGGCGGGACGGCGATGGGGACAGGGCCGGGGTGCTGAGCACCCCGGGGGCCGGTGGCCGCGGCCCCCTCCTCCCCCACCTCTCCCCCTCTCCAGGCCGGCGCCCGCCGGGGGTGCCCCCCCCTGCAGCCGCATCCACCCCGCGCCGGGCCCCCCCGTCCGGCTGCGCGTCCCCCCGCCCGCCGCCGCCGCGGGGCTGGGGGGGGAGCTGAGCGTCCTCCCCGCCGCCGCCTTCTGCCCCTGCCTCCGCCCGGCGCCCAACCTGCCCACCCGCCTCGCCGCCGTCGCCATATCCCGGGGGTCCCGGGGGTCCCCGGCCTGGGGGGGGGGGGGGGGACGCACAGGACCAGGCCGTTGTCCTTGACCTTGGCCACTTGTTCCTCTACGACCCGGCGGGGCTACCGGCCACGCCGCCCCGGCCGCGGCTCTTCCAGGATCCCTCCTGGCTGGCGGACTGGGAGCGATTCGGCTTCGCCGCGACCCCCGTCGCCCAACCGGAGGGCGAGGAAGGTGCGGGGGGCTGCGGGGCGGCGGGGGGACCCGCCGGCGGCAGCACCCCCGGCGCCCCGTCCTGTCCCCGCAGAGCCGGTGACCCCCGATGCCACCTACGCGGTGCGGCGGGCGGCGGGCGGCGCGGAGGGGGACCCTCACCCCCAGACCCTCCTGCTCTTCCTCTTCCTCCGCCACGAGGATCCCTTCCAGGTGTACGACGCCGGTGCGTGGGGTGGCCCCGCGGTTTGGGGGGGCGGCCCTGGGGTCCACAGGTGTCCCCACCCACGGCCTGGGGGTGGCCCCATGTCCTGGGGGTGTCCCCATGGTCTGGGGGTGTCCCCATGGCCCAGGGGTGTCCCTGTGGTCTGGGGGTGTCCCCATGGTCTGGGGGTGTCCCTGTGGTTGGGGGGTGTCCCCATGTCCTGGGGGGTGTCCCCATGGTCAGGGGTGTCCCCATGGTCAGGGGTGTCCCTGTGGTTGGGGGGTGTCCCCATGGCCCGGGGGTGTCCCTGTTGCAGTCTGAGGGTGTCCCCATGTCCCGGGGGTGTCCCCATGGTCTGAGGGTGTCCCCATGGCCCGGGGGTGTCCCTGTGGTCTGGGGGTGTCCCCATGGCCCAGGGGTGTCCCTGCTGCGGTCTGGGGGTGTCCCCATGGTCTGGGGGTGTCCCCATGGCCCAGGGGTGTCCCTGCTGCGGTCTGGGGGTGTCCCCATGGTCTGGGGGTGTCCCCATGGCCCGGGGCTGTCCCCATGGTCTGGGGGTGGCCCTGTAGCCCAGGGACGTCCCCAACTGTCCCCTGTGTCCCCCCCCCCCCCCCCGCGGTGACGGCCGCCCTCCCCAGTCACCCGCCGCCTGCTGCTGGCCCACCTGGACCAGACGCTGCTGAGCAGCCGCCCGGCGCTGGCCCGCGGCCTCCGCACCCTCGTCCACCCCGCGCTGGAGGAGCTGCGCCGCCGGCACGCGGTGGGCACCGGCGGCGGGAGCGGGGTGCGGCCGGGGGCCACCGGCGCACCCTGAACCCCCCCCCAATTTTGTCCCACCCCGCAGGGCCAGGAGCGGCTGGCACGGTCACTGCCCGTGGCGCTGGACGCGGTGACGGCCGTGGTGGCCGGCAGCACCAGCGCCCGCTTCCGCCGGGCCTGCCTGCGCGCCATGCAGGTGCGGGGGGACCCCAAAAGTTGGGGGGGGGGGGGGGTTTCACCCCTCCCCACCTTCCCCCCGTGTCCCCGCAGGTCGAGGACACCCCGGCGCTGGCGGCGGCCGCTCGGCGGAGCTTGGCCGAGGTCGCCCACCGGCGCTTGGTGCCCTGCGCCTCCTGCGAGACCCCCGGCGCGGCGGCGGCGGCGGGGGACGCCGGGCGCGGTGAGGGACGGGGCGGGACGGGGGGGCCCCGTCCGCGGAGGGGACGGCGGGAGGAGGAGGAGGAGGAGGAGGAAGGCAGCGAGGGGCAGGTGGGGTAACGCAGGGGACGGCCTGAGGGATGGGTGTCCCCGTGCCGGCCCAGTTCAACCAGTTCACCCAGTTCACTTGGTTCCAGCTGGTCCTGGCAGCGCCCGGGACTGGCACCCACAGCCCAGTTCACCCAGTTGGTCCCAGTTCCCTCAGTCGGTCCCAGTTCCTCCAGATGGTCCCAGTTCCTCCAGATGGTCCCAGTTCTCCCAGTCAGTCCCAGTTCCCCCCATTGGTATTTGTTCCTCTAGTCAGTCCCAGTTCACCCAGTTGGTCCCAGTTCCCTCAATCGGTCCCAGTTTCCCTCATTGGACCCACTTCCCTTGGTTGGTCTTGATTCCCCCAGTCAGTCCCAGTTCCCCCAGTCGGTCCCAGTTCCTCCAGATGGTCCCAGTTCCCCCATTGGTTCCAGTTCCCCCAGTCAGTCCCAGTTTCCCCAGTTAGTCCCAGTTGTGCCAGTTGGTCCAAATTCCCACATAGGTCCCAGTTCCCCCAGTTGGTCCTGGTTCCCCTAGTCAGTCCCAGTTCTCCCAGATGGTCCCAGTTCTCCCAGTCAGTCCCAGTTTCCCTCATTGGACCCAGTTCCCCCAGTCATTCCCAGTTCCCCCAGTCAGTCCCAGTTCCTCCAGTCAGTCCCAGTTCCCCCAGTCGGTCCCAGTTCCCCCATTGGTCCCGGTTCCCCCAGTCAGTCCCAGTTCCCCATCCCAGTAACCCCACCAGCTCCAACTCCCTTCCCCACCCAGTTCCCATCTCCTCGCCCCGCCCCCTCGGCTCCTGACCCCGCCCTCCGCTCCCGGCCCCGCCCCTTTCCCGCTCACACAGCGTCTGACCACGCCCTCCGCTGCTGGCCACGCCCCTTTCACCCGCCCTCTCCAGACCCTATCGCGCCCGCAGCGCCTGGCCCCGCCCCCTCGACTCATGACCCCGCCTTCCTTTCTTGGGCCCCGCCCCTTTCTCCGCCCCACCGCGCCTGGCCCCGCCCCTTCCCCCGCCCCTCTCCAGACACTACCGCGCCCGCGGCGCCTGGCCCCGCCCCCGGTGTGCCTGGCCCCGCCCCCGGGCGCCTGGCCCCGCCCCCGGCCCCGCCCCGCGGCGCCATGGCGGTGTCGGAGGCGGCGGGCGGTTCGCCCTGGGCCGCGGCCGCTCCGGGTCGCGCCGGGCCGGCGGCGGGAGCGGGAGCGGCACCGGGAGCGGGTCCGGCCCCCGCCGCCGGCCCCGGGCCTTGCTGGGCCGCCGTGCTGGCCTGCCTCAGCCTGGCCTGCTCCTACGTCGGCAGCCTCTACGTCTGGGGCAGCCCCCTGCCGCGGTACGGGGCGCTGGGGGGGAGCGGGGGGGCTGGAGGGTACCGGGGGGGTCTGGAGGGTACCTGGCGGGGTCTATAGGGTACCTGGGGGGTCTGGAGGGTACCTGGGGGGATCTATAGGGTACCTGGGAGGGTCTGGAGGGTACCTGGCGGGGTCTATAGGGTACCTGGGGGATCTGGGGGTTACCTGGGGGGGTCTGGAGGGTACCTGGGGGGGTCTGGGGGGTACCTGGGGGGGTCTGGGGGGTACCTGGGGGGGTCTGGAGGGTACCTGGGGGGGTCTGGGGGGTACCTGGGGGGTCTGGAGGGTACCTGGCGGGGTCTATAGGGTACCTGGGGGATCTATAGGGTACCTGGGGGGATCTATAGGGTACCTGGGGGGGTCTGGAGGGTACCTGGGGGGGTCTGGGGGGTACCTGGGGGGATCTATAGGGTACCTGGGAGGGTCTGGGGGGTACCTGGGTGGTCTGGGGGGGTCTATAGGGTACCTGGCGGGGCCTGGAGGGTACTTGCGGGGGTCTGTAGGGTACTTGGGGGGATCTATAGGGTACCTGGGGCGTCTGGGCAGTACCTGGGGGGGTCTATAGGGTACCTGGGAGGGTCTGGGGGGATCTGTAGGGGGCCTGGGGGGGCCTGAAGGGTACCTGGGGGGGCTGGGGCATCTGGAGGGTACCTGGGGCGTCTGGAGGGTAGCTGGGGGGGCCTGGAGGGTACCTGGGGAGATCTATAGGGTACCTCTGGGGTCTGGAGGGTACCTGGGGGGTCTATAAGGTACCTGGGTGGTCTGGGGGGACCTATAGGGTACCTGGGGGGATCTATAGGGTACCTGGAGGGTACCTGAGGGGGTCTGGAGGGTACCCACGGGGGGTCTGGGGGGCCTATACAGTATCTGGGGGTGTCTGTAGGGTACCTGGGGGGGTCTGTAGCATACCTGGGGGGGGTCTGGAGAGGTCTATAGGGTACCTGGAGGAGTCTGGGGGGTCTGGAGAGTACCTGGGGTCCTGGGGAGGCCTGTAGGTTCCTAGGGGGTGTCTGGGGGGCCTATAGGCTACCTGGGGGGGTCTGGGGGGTCTGTAGGTTACCCACAGGGGGTCTGGGGGGGTATATGGGATACCTGGGGGGGTCTGTAGGATACCTGGGGAGGGTTTGGGGGGTCTATAGGGTACCTGGGGGGAGTCTGGAGGAGTCTATAGGGTACTTGGGGGAGGTCTGAAGGGTCTGGGGGGTACGTGGGGGAGGTCTGAGCAGTCTGGAGGGTCTATAGGGTACCTGGGGGGGGCCTGGGGAGTCTATAGGGTACCTGGGGGGGGGGCTGGGGGGTCTGTAGGGTACCTGGGGGGTCCTGGCAGGGCTTATAGGGTACCTGGGGGGTCTGGGGTGCGTTGAGGGTACTTGGGAGGGGGCCTTCAGGGGATTGGGGGCTTATAGAGTACATAAGGGGGGCTGTGGGGTCCCAGGGGAGCTCCTCGGTGCCCGTGGGGTGGGGGGTGCTATCGGGGCCAGCCCCCCCACCCCGCGCTGACCCCCACCCCGCCGCAGGGACCACCCCTCCGTCATCAAGCGACGTTTCACCAGCGTCCTGGTGGTCTCGGGGCTCTCCCCGGCCTTCGTCTGGCTCTGGAAGGAGCTGACGGGCATCAAGGTGAGGTTGGGGGGGACCCCAATTTGGGGGGGGGGACACGACACGACACAGGACGGACACCCCAAGCGCTGCTGACCCCTCTCTCCTCCCCGCAGCCGGACACCCCGCTGCCGGCGCTGCTGGGGCTGCGTCTGGAGGGGCTGGTGCCGGCCACGCTCCTGCCGCTGCTGCTCACCATGGTAGGTGTGGGGCTGGGGAGGGGGGCGCCGCGCTCCCCCGGCCCCCCCTGAACCCCCCCCTTGCCCCCCAGATTCTCTTCCTGGGACCCCTCATCCAGCTCTCCATGGATTGTCCCTGGCGCTGGCTCGACGGCGTCCGGGTGGCTTTCGGTGAGGGGGGGGACACAACTTGGGGGGGGTCAGGGGACGGCGGGTGCGGGGCCCTAAGTAGGGTGGCGGGTAACGGGGTGGGGGTTATGGGGGGCAGCGGCAGGTTTTGGGGGGCGCGGGTAAGGGGCCGTGGCGGGTTTCGGGGGGTGCTTGGGGATTTGAGCGGCTTAATGGCGAGTTTGGGGGTGGCGGAGGTGGGGTTTTGGGGGGGGCTGTTGGGTCAGGGGAAGGCGAGCGGGGGCAGCGGGTTTTGGGGTCAGCGACGGCGGGTTTCGGGGTGCGGCCGTGCCCCCCCCCCACCCCCCGCTCTCTCCCGCAGACCCCCGTTTCTGGGCGTTGTGCCTGGGCGACGTCCGCTGGCTGCGGAACCAAGTGGTGGCCCCGCTGACGGAGGAGCTGGTTTTCCGCGCCTGCATGCTGCCCATGCTGGTGCCCTGCACCGGCCCCGGCCCCGCCGTCCTCGCCTGCCCCCTCTTCTTTGGCGTGGGTGAGTGCGGGCCCCCCCGGGGACCCCCCCGGGGACCCCCAAAACCCACCCTGACGGCCCCTTTCTCGCCCCCCAGCCCATTTCCACCACGTTATCGAGCAGCTCCGGTTCCGGCAGGGCTCCGTCGGCAGCATCTTCATGTCGGCAGGTACCGCCGGTGGCCGGGGAGGGGGCTACGGGGTGTCTTGGGGGGCTACAGGGTGGCCGGGGGGGGCCTTGGGGTGCTGGGGGGGACCCAAGGGGGGATTCAGGGTGAGGAGGGGGTCTGTAGGGTGCTTAGGGGGGAGGATGGGGTGCTTAAAGGACATGCGGAGTGTCTGAAGGGGGAATTTGGGGTTCTCGGGACAATTTGGGGTGTCTGGGGGTGGGATTTGGGGTGTCTGGGGTGGTGTGGGGTGCCCGGAGGGGGGATAAAGGGTGTCTGGGGGGGGGCTATGGGGTGCTTGGGGGGGCCTCAGGGCGCTGGGGGGGGATACAGAGTGTTTGGGGCAGGGTGGGGTGCCCGGGGGGGGATATGGGGTGCCCTAGGGAGCTTGGGGGTGTGGTGTAGGGTGCTTAGGGGACATTTGGGGTGTCTGGGGAGAAATTTGGGGTGTCTGGAGGGGGATTTGGGGTGCCTGGGGGGGATCTGGGGTTCTCAGGGCAATATGGGGTGTCTGGGGGGGGGATTTGGGGTGCCTGGGGGGGGATTTGGGGTCCTCAGGGCAATATGGGGTGTCTGGGGGGGGGATTTGGGTCTCTCAGGGCAATTTGGGGTGCTGGGGGTGGGATTTGGGGTGCTGGGGGTGGGATTTGGGATGCCTGGGCGGGATTTGGGGTGTCTGGAGGGGGATTTGGGGTGGCAGGGGCAGGATTTGGGATGCCGGGGGGGGATTTGGGGTGTGAGGGGCAGGATTTGGGGTGTTGGGGGCAGGATTTGGGGTGCCAGGGGGGGATTTGGGCCTCTCAGGGCAATTTGGGGTGCCAGGGGCGGGATTTGGGGTGCCGGGGGTGGGATTTGGGATGCCTGGGCGGGACTTGGGGTGCCGGGGGGGGGACTTGGGGTGTCGGGGGCAGGATTTGGGGTGCCGGGGGGGGGATTTGGGTCTCTCAGGGCAATTTGGGGTGCCGGGGGTGGGATTTGGGATGCCGGGGGTGGGATTTGGGATGCCTGGGCGGGACTTGGGGTGCCGGGGGGGGGACTTGGGGTGTCGGGGGCAGGATTTGGGGTGCCGGGGGGGGGATTTGGGTCTCTCAGGGCAATTTGGGGTGCCGGGGGTGGGATTTGGGATGCCGGGGGTGGGATTTGGGATGCCTGGGCGGGACTTGGGGTGCCGGGGGGGGGACTTGGGGTGTCGGGGGCAGGATTTGGGGTGCCAGGGGGGGATTTGGGTCTCTCAGGGCAATTTGGGGTGCCGGGGGTGGGATTTGGGGTGCCGGGGGTGGGATTTGGGATGCCTGGGCGGGACTTGGGGTGCCGGGGGGGGGGACTTGGGGTGTCGGGGGCAGGATTTGGGGTGCCTGGGTCAGGATTTGGGGTGCCAGGGGTGGGATTTGGGGTTCTCAGCCGCCCCTCTCCCCCGCAGCGTTCCAGTTCTCCTACACGGCCGTCTTCGGCGCCTACACGGCCTTCATCTTCCTCAGGACAGGTGGGGCGCCTTCGGGGCCGGGGAGGGGGGGACCGGGGCGGGGAGGGGGGGGGGGGTGACGCCCGGCCACGCCAACCCCGCTGTGTCCGTCCGTCTGTCCGTCCGTCCCGCAGGCCACCTGGCGGGCCCGGTGCTGTGTCACTCCTTCTGCAACTCGATGGGGTTCCCGGCGGTGGGGGCGGCCTGGGAGCACCCCCGCCGCCGCGCCCTGCTCCCCTGTTACCTGCTGGGGGTCCTGCTCTTCCTCCTCCTCCTCCACCCCCTCACCGAACCCGCCTTCTTCGGGGGGGCCCCGGCCTGCGCCCCCCGCCCGGGGGCCCCCCCCGCCTGCTCCTGACCCGGGCGCGGGGCGCCCGCCCCGGACCCCCACCCCCCCGACCCCCCCTTTTTATAGGTGCCGCCGGACAGAGCTCTATTTTTGTGATTAAAGTGCTTTAAGGCTTGGTGCGGCTGGGCTGGGAGGGACTGGGATGGGACTGGGAGGGAGTGGGACCCACTGGGAGGGAGTGGGATGGGACTGGGAGGCACTGGGACCCACTGGGAGGGAGTGGGATGTGCTGGGAGGGAGTGGGATATGCTGGGATGGGATGGGGAGGGAGTAGGACAGGACTGGGAGGGACTGGGACCCACTGGGAGGGAGTGGGATGGGAGTAGGACGGACTGGGATGGATGGGATGGGACTGGGAGGGAGTGGGACAGACTGGGACAGGACTGGGACACTGGGAGGGAGTGGGATGGGACTGAGAGGGAGTGGGATGGGACTGGGAGGCACTGGGACCCACTGGGAGGGAGTGGGATGTGCTGGGAGGGAGTGGGATATGCTGGGATGGGACGGGGAGGGAGTAGGACGGGACTGGGAGGGACTGGGACCCACTGGGAGGGAGTGGGATGGGAGTAGGACGGACTGGGATGGATGGGATGGGACTGGGAGGGAGTGGGATGGGACTGGGATGGGACTGAGAGGGAGTGGGACAGGATTGGGAGGGACTGGGACACACTGGGAGGGAGTGGGATGGGACTGGGAGGGAGTGGGACAGACTGGGACATGCTGGGATGGGACTGGGAGGGACTGGGACCCACTGGGACAGGAGTGGGAGAGACTGGGACACACTGGGATGGGAGTGGGACAGATGGGGACTGGGATGGGACAGGACTGGGGTGGATGGGATGGGACTGGGAGGGACTGGGCCAGGAGTGGGATAGGACTGGGACAGACTGGGACGGGACTGGGATAGACTGGGAGGGAGCGGGGTGGGACCGAGTGGGGGGACTGGGGCCTGCCGGGGTTGGGACTGGGATTCACTGGGATTGGGCCCTGTTCAGACTGGGACGGGACTGGGGTTGCCCGAGCTCCTCCCGTCCGCCAGGGGGCGCCACCCCGACCGAGCAGGTGCGCTGGCGGCGGCGGGAGAACCAATGGGAGCGCCGCGTGGGGCGTGGCTATCCCAAGCCCCGCCCCCCTTTAGGGACCACCCACTGCTCCTTTCCAGCGGCGCTTTATTCCCTCACGTGACCGCCGTACACCCGCTCCGGCCACGCCCCCCGGCGCCGCAGGCCACGCCCCCCGCGCCGCAAAGCCCCGCCCCTCCCGGCGCCCCCGGGTCCTGCCGCCCGCCGGCTCCGCCGCCCCGTCCCCGCTTAGGGCGGGTTCTCGCAGTCCCGATCGTGCTCGGCGTGGGCGCCGCCGCCGCCGCGGGTGGGCGGCCCGTGGCTGTGGGCCTTGCGGATGTGGCGGTAGAGGTCCCCGGACTGGGTGTAGCTGCGCAGGCAATGGCGACACTCGTAGGGCCGCTCCCGCGTGTGCACGGTGGCGTGGCGGCGCAGGGTGTAGGAGCAGGAGAAGGTTTTCCCGCAGGTGGGACAGGTCGGAGCCTCCTCGGTGAAAAGCCCGAAGCCCCCGCGCCCCTCCAGCGGCGGCAGGAACAGCGGCTCCCGCAGCGCCGGCAGCCCGAAGGCCAGCGGCTCCCCCGCCGCCTCCCCGAAGGCCGCGGGCCGCGGGGCGCGGGACGGCCCCGGGAAGAGGCCGGCGGGGCGGCGGGCGCCCGCTTCGGGCTCCTCGTCGGAGATGACGATGGCCTCCACCTTGACGGCGGCGGCGGGCAGCAGCCCCCCGGGGGCGGCGGGCGGCCAGGGCCCGGCGCAGAGCCCCCCCGGGGCGGGCAGCTCGCCCCCGGGGAAGGCGGCGCTGGGGGCGGCCTCCGTCGAGCTGCTGGGGCTGGGGAGGGGGAGCTCCGGCGGGGCGGCGCGGGGCCAGTCGCCCTCCATGCCGGGCTGCGTGGTGTCGGCCACGTCCACGCGAGGCACCGGCGGCTCGGGGGGGAGCGCGCCCGGCTCCTCGCCGCCCCCAGCCTGCGGGGCCGGGCCCGGGAGGGCCGGGAGGGGACCCCCGGGGCTGGGCGGGCGCTGCTGGGGGGCGGCGGGGGGCAGCGGGGGGCTGCCGGGGGCGTCCTCCTCCTCCTCCCGTTTGGTGCTGTCGGCTTCGGCCGGCGCCCGCGCCTGCAGCTTCTTCTTGCAGAGCTTGACGACGTCGTTCATGTGCAGGTAACTGGCGGCCGCCAGGACGTCCTCCAGCGGCGTGGCGGCCAGCGCCAGCCGCCCCTCGTACATGAACTCCAGCAGCAGCCCGAAGGCAGGCGGCGTGACGATCTCGCTGTTCAGGCAAACCAAATCGCCTTTGTCCAACCGTTCGGCGTAGCACATGTGGAAGAAAGCGCTGCAGGCGGCCAGGACGGCCCGGTGAGCGGGGAAAGGGGCGCTGCCCACCAGCACGGTGCAGTCGCAGAGGAAACCTTGGGCCCGTTGCTCTCGCAGCCCCCGCAGCAGCTGCCGGCTGTGCTCGGGGAACTCCATGGTGGCCCTGGGGGGGCTCTGCCGGCCTGCGGGGGGGACGGGGGGGTCAGCAGGGCCTGGACGGGGACAGGGCCGCGGGGGACCGCTGCCGTCCAGCCCCGTTCAGCCCCGTCCAGCCCCGGTGGGGCCCCCGTTCGTCCCCAGTGCGGCCCATTCAGCCCCGTTCAGGCCTATTCAGCCCCGGTGGGGCCCTTCCAGCCTCGTCCAGCCCCGGTGGGGCCCCCGTTCAGCCCCGGTGGGGCCCGTTCAGCCCCATTCATCCCTGTTCAGCCCCGGTGGGGCCCTTCCAGCCCTGTTCAGCCCAGTTCAGGCCCATTCAGCCCCGGTGGGGCCCGTCCAGCCCTGTCCAGCCCCGGTGGGGCCCCCGTTCATCCCTGTTCAGGCCCGGTGGGGCCCATTCAGCCCCGTCCAGCCCCGTTCAGGCCTATTCAGCCCCGGTGGGGCCCTTCCAGCCCCGTTCAGCCCTGTCCAGCCCCGGTGGGGCCCCCGTCCAGCCCCGGTGGGGCCCGTCCAGCCCCATTCAGCCCCGTTCAGGCCCGGTGGGCCCCGTCCAGCCCCATTCAGCCCCGTTCAGGCCCGTCCCGGTTCCGCGCCTCCCCCGTCCCCGCTCACCACAAAGCAGCGGCCTGGCGACGCCCCGCCCCCTCCGCGCTGATTGGCATCCTCCTTCCCCCCCACCCACCTACCGGCTTCTCCCCTTCCCATTGGCCCGCTCGCCTGCCGCTCAAATTAGAGCCGGGGCGAAGCGGGTGAGCGGAGCATGTTGATTGGTCGGCGCCTGCCGCCACTCACGGCGGCGGGATGATGATTGGCTCCTGCGGCCGCCCCTCCCGGAAGAGGCGGGCCGCGGGTGTCAGGGCCGTGGTTGCCATGACCACGGGGGCGGGGCGTTGCCGGGGAAGCCCTCAGAGAGCGGCGGGGGGGGCCCCGGGCCGGGGGGGAGTTCTGATTGGGCGCTCGGATGTGTCACTCAGCTTTTCCGCGCTGTCATTGGTCTGCCCTTCCCCCCTGCGCCTGTGTCCCCGCCTCTTCCCTACCTCGCGCTCTGATTGGCGCCAGGTCCCATCTCTCACCCCCTCCCGCGCAAATCACAGGAGGGAGGGGGCGGGGCTACGGTCTCCCCGGCAACCAGGTGGGGGCGTGGCCGAGAGGGGCGGGTTGGTTGGGCGGGGCTCCCCTCAGCCAATGGGAAGCGGCGGCGTGGGGCCAGGGGCGGGGTGAAGGGTCAAGTGCGATCCAAGATGGCGGCGGCGCCGGGGAGGTGAGCGTGCGGCGGGGGGGGAGCTGCGGCCGGGACCCCCCCCCCTCCCCCGGGACCCCCCCCAGCCCCCGGCGGGACCCCGGGACCCCCCCCCCCCAACCCCGGCGGGACCCCCACCCCCACCCCGGCCCCCGCCGCCCCGGGCCCGGGCTGCGGCCGAGCCCCCCGCCGCCAGGCCCTCGCTGCCCCCCCCCCCCCCCCCCCGGCCCCTTCCCCGCCGTGGCGGAGGCGCGGCCCTGCCCTTCGCCCCGACCGGTTCCCCCCCCGCTTCCCGCAGGCGGCGGCCGGCGGCGCTGCTGCTGCTCTGGGCCGCCCTTTGCCTCGGGGCCGCCCTGGCCGTGGACCGGAGCAACTTCAAAACCTGCGAGCAAAGCGGATTCTGCAGGTGGGTACCGGGGGGGCGGGGGGGGGGGGTCCCGGGGCCGGGGGCAGCCGGGCCCGGGCCGGTGCTCAGGCTTCCCCCCGTCCCCGCCGCAGGCGGCAGCGCGGCCTGCAGCCCGGGCACTCGCCGTACCGAGCCCTCCTGGAGTCCCTGCAGCTCGGGCCCGACGCCGCCAGGCTACAGCTCGTTAATGAAGCCACCAAGGTGCGTAGGGGGCCGGGGGGGCCGGGGAAGGGGACGCAGGGGACCCGGGGGCCGGGGGGGCCGGGGAAGGGGATGCAGGGCACCCGGGGGCCAGGGAGGGGGACAGGGGGGCCGGGGAAGGGGATGTGGAGGTCAGGGAGGGGGACATGGGGGCCAGGGAAGGGGATATGGGGGACCCAGGGGCTGGGGAAGGGGATGCAGGGGCCAGGGAGGGGGACGAGGTGCTTGGGGAAGGGGACAGGGGGGCCGAGGAGGGGACCGGGGGACCAGGGAAAGGGACATGGAGGCCAGGGAGGGCGGCATGGGAGAGGCAGGACTCGGGGAGGGGGACGCAGGGGCCAGGGAAGGGCACAAGGGGGCCGGGGAGGGGGACGTGAGGGACGCAGGGGCTGGGGAAGGGGACACAGGGGCCAGGGGAGGGCATGAGGGGGACGTGAGGGGCGCAGGGGCTGGGGAAGGGGACACAGGGGCCAGGGGAGGGCACAAGGGGGCCGGGGAGGGGGACGTGAGGGACGCAGGGGCTGGGGAAGGGGACACAGGGGCCAGGGAAGGGCACGAGGGGGCCGGGGAGGGGGACGTGAGGGACGCAGGGGCTGGGGAAGGGGATGTAGGAGCCGGGGAAAGGGGACGCAGGGGACCCGGGGGCTGGGGAGGGGGACGAGGTGGCTGGGGAAACGGATGGGGGAGCCGAGGAGGGGGACGTGGAGGGCAAGGGGGGGGGATGTGGGGGACCCAGGGGCTGGGGAGGGGAACGAAATGGCTGGGGAAGGGGACACGGGGGCCTGGGAAAGGGACATGGGGACCAGGGAGGGAGACGTGGGGGATGCGGGGGGCCAGGGAAGGGGACGCAGGGGACCTGGGGGCCGGGGAGGGGGCCGAGGTGGCTGGGGAAAGGGATGGGGGGGCAGGGAGGGGACAGGGGGGGCTGGCACCGTCCTGCTGACACCGTTGTCCCTCTCCCCTCCAGGTCCCGCTGCTGCTGGAGCTGTGGGGGCTGCAGGGCAACATGAGCCGCATCCGCATTAAGGAGCTGAACCCGCTGCGGCCGCGGTTCGAGGTGCCGGATGTGCTGGTGGCGGAGCCGCCGGTGGAGCGGTGAGCACCGGGGGAACGCCGGGTTGGGGGGGGGCGTGGGGGGGGGGGGGGGGGGACGCAGCCGCTCTCAGCACCCACCACCCGCTTTCCCGGCAGGCTGGCGGTGACGGGGCGGGACGAGGGGAGCCTGGAGCTGTCGTTGGGCCCCTCGGGGCACCGGTTGCTGGTGACGGAGAAGCCGTTCCGTATGGATCTGCTGCAGGGTCGGGAGCTGCTCTGCAGCGTCAACGCTCGCGGCCTCCTCTTCTTCGAGCACCTCCGGCGCCGCCGGGACTCGTGAGTACGGCCGCGGGGGGCGGCTCTGCGGGCGGGTGGGACCGGCCCCCCTCCGTGTTCCCCCCTTCCCCGGGGCACCCAGAAACCCCCCCTGGGGATTTTGGGGTGCCCGGCTGTCCCCGCTCCCCACCGGCGAAGGTAAACCCCAGGGAAGGGTGGGGGGGAACGACAGCGCTCCGAGGACCCCCCGAGAGGGAGGGCAGCCCGTGGGGAAGGAGAAGGGGGGTGGGGGAGAGCTGGGCCGGGGCTGCGTCCGTCTGTCCGTCCGGCGGCTCCTCGCACTGACTCTCGCTGTGTTTCTGTTTCTGGCTGCGCTTCCCCCCCATGCCCGCGCCCCAGTTTCTCGGATAAAGTTAGTAGCTCGGTCGGTAGCTTGTGGGATAAGATCAAGACCCTTTTCCATAGGTAAATCTGTGGCTTCTGCTGCTGTCTCTGCCCCCCTCCCCCCGCCCCCTCCCCGGGCCCCCAGCGGGAGCCCCGGCCACGGGGCAGCGTCCCCCCGTAGCCCCCCGGGCCAGGCAGGCCCCGGCGGGAGGGAGGAGTTGGGGACAGGAGCAGCCGGGGCCGTCCCCGAGAAGCGAGGAGCTGCCCCCCACCCCGAGCGAGCTGGGGGGGGGGTGGTGGTGGTGGTTTGGGGTGCTCTCCCCATTTCGGGGTCCCAGTGCCTGCCGGGGTGTCCTGTGTCCCTCCCCCCGTCCCCCCCGCGAAACTGCTGCGTGCGTGACTCCTGCCTGCGGCGACCGGGGCACCCCGTAACCGTCCCCGTCCCCCCCCTTCCGCAGGGACACCCCCAGGGAGCCCCCAGCGGAGGAGGGGGCGGCTGCCGAAGGGCAGGAGGAAGCCGCCGCCGGGACGGAGGACGCCGGCAACCAGAGCGAGAAGGTATTACGGGGAAAGGGGGGGGCTCCGGGCGAGGCGTTGGGGGGCCAGCAGGGAGATGGGGCCCCCCCTTTCCTTTGGGAGAGCCCCCTCTCCCCACCCATCGCTAACGGCGACGGCCCCGTAGCCCACGGAGGCCACGGCCGAGGCCGCAGAGGAGCCGGGCTCCTGGGAGGAGACGTTCAAGACGCACACGGACACTAAACCCAACGGTGAGGCCCGTCCCGCGGCGGTTGGGGGGGGCTGGGGCGGGGTGGGGGCTCCCGGTTTCACCCCCCCGCCTTCCCCGTTCCGCCGCAGGGCCCGCTTCGGTGGGGCTGGACTTCTCCCTGCCCGGCTTCGAGCACGTTTACGGCATCCCCGAGCACGCCGAAAGCCTGCGGCTCCGCACCACCGAGTGAGTGGCGGGGAGGGCGAGACGGGGAGGGGGGTGACGGTGGCACCGCGGGGGGGGACGCTGACCCGCCTGGCCTCCCGCAGGGGGGGGGACCCGTACCGCCTCTACAACCTGGACGTCTTCCAGTACGAGCTCTACAACCCCATGGCTCTTTACGGTTCCGTCCCGCTCCTGCTGGCGCACAGCGCTCGCCGAACCCTCGGCATCTTTTGGCTCAACGCCGCCGAAACCTGGGTGGACATCAGCTCCAACACCGCCGGCAAGGTGCGGGGCGGGCGGTGAGGAAGGGGGGGGATCCTGGCGGGGGGTGCGGCGGGGGCCCTGACGCCCCTTCCCCGCCCGCAGACGCTTTTCGGGAAGCTGCTGGATTACATGCAGGGCGGCGGGGAGACGCCGCAGACCGACGTGCGCTGGATGTCGGAGAGCGGCATCGTCGACGTTTTCTTGTTGCTGGGCCCCGCGCCCGCCGCCGTGACGGGGCAGTACGCCGCCCTCACCGGTACGCCGCGGGGCGGCCGAACGGGGAGCGAGGGGGGGGGGGACCGGGGACCCCGCTCCGAGCCCCCGCTGTCCCCTTCGCAGGCACCCAGGCGCTGCCCCCCCTTTTCGCCTTGGGTTACCACCAGAGCCGGTGGAATTACAACGACGAGGAGGACGTGGCGGCGGTGGAGCGGGGTTTCGAGGAACACGCCGTCCCCTGCGACGTCCTCTGGCTGGACATCGAACACGCCGACGGCAAACGCTACTTCACTTGGGATCCCAGTAAATTCCCCCGGCCCCGCGCCATGCTGGAACGCCTGGCCGCCAAGAAACGCAAGGTGGGGGACCCCCGCCAAGGGGTTGGGGGGGCTGCGGGACCCCCGCGGGTGCTGACGTCTGTCCGTCCGTCCGTCCCCCCAGATGGTCAGCATCGTGGATCCCCACATCAAGGTGGACAGCGGGTATCGCGTCCACAACGAGCTGCGCTCCCGCGGCTTCTACGTCAAAACGAAAGACGGCGGCGACTACGAGGGCTGGTGCTGGCCGGGTGAGCGGGGCGGGGGGCCAGCGGGGGGCTAGTGGGAGCCCGGGGGGGGCCACCACGCTGACCCCTCTGCTGTCCCCAGGCTCCGCCGCGTACCCCGACTTCACCAACCCCGAGATGCGCGCGTGGTGGGCTTCCATGTTCGCCTACGACCAGTATGAGGTAAGGAGCCCCCCCCGGAGGGGTGCGTGGCCCCCCCACATCACCCACAGCCCCCCCCCGGCAGGCGTGCGGCCCCCCCAGAGTCACCGTCACCCCCCCAAGTTGTTGTCGCCCCCCCTTGTTGCCTTTTTGCTCTCAAATTGCCGTCGTCCCCAACTGCTCGTGTCCCCCCCAAGCTGTTGTTCCCCCCCCTCACCCCTCTGCCCCCCATTTTCCCCTCCCTCGCCGTTTTCGCCCCCCTCCCTCGCCGTTTTCGCCCCCCTCCCTCGCCGTTTTCGCCCCCCTCCCAGGGCTCGACCGAGACCCTCTTCACCTGGAACGACATGAACGAACCCTCGGTCTTCAGCGGCCCCGAGGTGACGATGCACAAGGACGCGGTGCACCACGGCGGCTGGGAACACCGCGACCTCCACAACCTCTACGGCCTTTACGTGGTGAGCGCGGCCCCCCCCCGCCCCGCCGGTGCCCCCGCGCCCCCCACCCGCGCTTGGGGGGTCTCTCACGGCCTTTTTTAATCTCCCCTCCCCACGTTTCCCGCAGCAAATGGCGACGGCCGAGGGGCAGATCCAGCGCTCGGGCGGGCAGCGCCGACCCTTCGTGCTGAGCCGGGCTTTCTTCGCCGGCTCCCAGCGTTACGGTGAGGGCGGGGGTCCGCACCGGGGACCCCCCTGCATCTGTGTGCGCCCCCCCCCCCCGCAACTTGACGCTCCCACCCGCAGGCGCGGTGTGGACGGGCGACAACACGGCCGAGTGGGAGCACCTGAAGATTTCCATCCCCATGTGCTTGAGTTTCGGTTTGGCCGGCCTCTCCTTCTGCGGCGGTGAGCGAAGCCGGGAGCGGGGCCGGGGGGGGAGCTCGGCGCGCCGGTGCGGGGCCGCCCTGAGCCCCTCCTGCCCCCGCAGCGGACGTGGGGGGCTTCTTCAAGAACCCCGAAGCGGAGCTGCTGGTGCGGTGGTACCAAGCGGGCGCTTTCCAGCCCTTTTTCCGCGCCCACGCTCACCTGGACACGGCGCGCCGCGAGCCCTGGCTTTTCGGGGAGGAGAACGCGGCGTTGATCCGCGCCGCCGTCCGTCAGCGTTACGCTCTCCTGCCTTACTGGTACACCGCTTTCTACCACAGCCACCGCCACGGGGTGCCTGTCATGAGGTGAGCGGGCGCGGGGGTCCCCGGGGGTCCCCCAAAATCCCCCCCCCACCCGTGTCCGTGACGCCCAGCCGTCCCCCAGGCCGCTCTGGATGGAGTACCCCGAGGACGCCGCCACCTTCGCCATCGATGACCAGTACATGATCGGTGAGGGGGGGTTTCCCGCGGGGTTCCCCTCACCCCTGAGGTGTCCCCAACCCCCTCAGGGGTCCCCCCATCCCCACCCGGGGTCCCCCCACCCCAGCGCTGACCCAGGACCCCCCCCCCATTTCCCCAGACAGGGCGCTGCTGGTGCACCCCGTGACGGAGCAGGGCGCCCGGGGCGTGCAGGTCTACCTGCCCGGCAAGGGAGAGGTGAGCTGAGGAGGGAGCTGTGGGGGTTCTGCAGGTTTTGGGGGGGCTCTGCAGGCTTTGGGGGGGGCTGTGGGGGTCCAGAGCCCCCCCCAAAACCACTTTTTGGTACCCCCAGGTCTGGTACGACGTCACCTCCCACCAGAAGCACCACGCACCCCAGACGCTCTACGTGCCGGTGACCATCAGCAGCGTGGGTGATGGGGACGGGGCTCTGGGGGGGGGTTGGGGGGTCTTGGGGGGGTTTGGGGGGGTTTTGGGGGGTCTGGGCCCACCTGTGTCCCCCCCTTCTCCCCTGCAGGTGCCGGTGTTCCAGCGCGGCGGCACGGTGGTGCCGCGGCAGGAGCGGGTGCGCCGCTCCACCGAGTGCATGCGGGGGGACCCCTTCACCCTCTACGTGGCCCTCAGCCCCCAGGTGAGTGTGGGCCCCCCCCCCGAGACCCCCCCAAACCCCCCAGACCCCCCCCCTGAGCCCCCCCCCATTGCCCCCCCAGGGCACGGCCGAGGGCGATCTCTTCCTGGACGACGGGCAGAGCTTTGACTACGAGACGAAGGTGCGCTACCTCCACCGGCAATTCACCTTCGCCGGCAACACGCTGACGGCCAGGTACCCCCCCAAACCCCCCCGGGACCCCCCTCAGGGCCCCCCCTGGACCCCCCCCCGGACCCCCCATCTCCTTCCCCGCAGCTCTGCAGACCCCCGGGGCTCCTTCGACACCCCGGCTTGGCTGGAGCGCGTGGTGATCCTGGGCGCGGGGAAACCGGCCGCCGTCGTTCTCCGTCCTGCGGGTGAGTAGGGGGCTCGGGGGGGGGGGCTGGGGGGGGTCCTGGGGTGGGGTAGACCCCCACAACCCCCCCCAAACCCCCTCTAACCCCCCCCCCAGATGGCCCCGAGACCCGCCTCGACTTCCACCACGAGGCCGAGACCTCCGTCCTCACCCTGCGCAAGCCGGGGGTCCGCATCGGCGCCGACTGGGCCATCGTCCTGCGATAATGCAGGGGGGGGGCTGCTGCCGGGGGTGGGGCCCCCCCCCGGGACCCCCCCACAGCCCCCCGGGACCCCCCACCTGGGGGCAGGGACCCCCCCCCCGTGCCCCCTCAGCTGCTGTAGTGGGGGTTTATCCCCCCCCGGTTGTTTTTGGGGGGCTGGGGGGGGTGGGCGCTGCCTCTGACCCCCCATTTCCCCCCCCCCCCCACGTGTGGGGGCAGGGGCTGGGCTGGTGGGGGATGGGGACCAAGGCTCTGCGTGCCCCCCCCAGCCCCCCTTGTGCCCCCACCCCACCCCTACCCCCCTCCCCTTCTTCCTGCCCCCTCCCCCTCCACGTTTTCTCCCCCCTCCCCCCAGCAAATGGGGGTCAGCTGGGGGGTTGGGGGAGCCCCCTCCTCCCCCTCAACATGGGGCTGGGGGGAGGGGGGCAGAGCCGGGCCCCCCCCTCCCGGGGCTGAGCGGGGACGGGGGGGGAGGGGCGGCCCCGCGCGGAGTTTTGATAAAAGACAAATAAAACCAAGGAAAAAAAAACCGCAAAAACGCTGTTTTGGGGGGGGGGGGGCAGCCCGGAACCCGGCAGCCGGGGCGCGGGCGGCAGCCGGACCCCGCGGGGGCGGACCCGCGGCCGGAAGTGGCGGCCGGAGCGTGGTTGGGAACGGACCGGAAGTGGCGGGTCGGACCGGAAGTGCCGGCCTGGCCCGGCCCGGCCCGGTCCGGCGGAGCCTTCGCGGCCCCGAACCGGTCCCGGCCCCGGTTCCGGTCCCAGCCGCGGGCCCGGTGCGGCCCGGTCCGGCCCCCGTCCATCCCCGGTTCCCCCTCCGGCCCCGGGCCCGCCGTGGTGAGTCTTGGCCCCGTCGCCATGGCAACAGCGCCACGTCCGCACTCCTTTGCTGGGGGAACTGGGAGCACTGGGGGTGTGTTGGTGGGGAGCACTGGGGGGACTGGGAGCACTGGGAGGGGGCTGGAGGCACTGGGGGGAGCACTGGGGTGTGTTGGAGGGACTGGGGGGGACTGGGAGCACTGGGAGGGTGTTGGAGGCAGTGGGGGGAGCGCTGGAGGGACTGGAAGCACTGGGGATGAGTTGGGGGGACTGGGAGGAGCACTGGAGGTGTTTTGGGGGGACTGGGAGCACTGGGAAGGGGTTGAAGGCACTGGGGGGAGCACTGAGGGGACTGGGAACACTGGGGGGGCTGTTGGAGGGACTGGGGGGAGCACTGAGGGGACTGGGAGCACTGGGGATGTGTTGGAGGAACTGGGGGGGGTGGACTGGGAGCACTGGGAGGGGGTTGAAGGTACTGAGGGGACTGGGAGCACTGGCGGATTGTTGGAGGTACTGGGGGGAGCACTGGT
>NC_138856.1:84499-189610 GCF_965183815.1 Platalea leucorodia
AGGGGCCGGTGGGCACCCCCTTACCCTGCCGGGACCCCCCAGGGGCTGGTGGGCACCCCCTTATCCTGCTGGGACCCCCTCTAGGGACTGGTGGGCACCCCCTTATCCTGCTGGGACCCCCCCCAGGGACTGGTGGGCACCCCCTTACCCTGCTGGGACCCCCCCCAGGGACTGGTGGGCACCCCCTTACCCTGCTGCGACCCCCCCAGGGACTGGTGGGCACCCCCTTACCCTGCCGGGACCCCCCAGGGGCTGGTGGGCACCCCCTTATCCTGCTGGGACCCCCTCTAGGGACTGGTGGGCACCCCCTTACCCTGCCGGGACCCCCCCAGGGACTGGTGGGCACCCCATTACCCTGCTGCGACCCCCCCAGGGACTGGTGGGCACCCCCTTACCCTGCCGGGACCCCCCAGGGGCTGGTGGGCACCCCATTACCCTGCTGCGACCCCCCCAGGGGCCGGTGGGCACCCCCTTACCCTGCTGGGGGTGGGGGCTGGTGGGCACCCCCTTACCCTGCCGGGACCCCCCCTAGGGACTGGTGGGCACCCCCTTACCCTGCTGGGACCCCCTCTAGGGACTGGTGGGCACCCCCTTACCCTGCCGGGACCCCCCCAGGGGCCGGTGGGCACCCCATTACCCTGCTGCGACCCCCCCAGGGGCCGGTGGGCACCCCCTTACCCTGCTGGGACCCCCCCAGGGACTGGTGGGCACCCCCTTACCCTGCTGCGACCCCCCCAGGGACTGGTGGGCACCCCCTTATCCTGCTGGGACCCCCCAGGGACTGGTGGGCACCCCATTACCCTGCTGGGGGTGGGGGCTGGTGTGCCCCCCCCCCCCCAGGGTCTGGGGGGGTCTCACTGCCCCCGTCCCCCCACCCAGGGGACATCGCTGGGGGCTGCAAACTGCTCCGCAACCGCTTCGAGAGCCGGGACCGGGAATGGGCGTCCTACACCTGCGTGTTGGGCTTCCACGTCTTCGGTGAGCGTGGGGGGAGCGGGGGGCCGGGGGGAGGGATCAGGGGGGGTTCTGGGGGTCCCCCTGACCCCTCCCCTGTGTCCCCTGCAGGTGTGTGGCCCGACGGCTCGGACGGCACCGACATCAACTCCCTGTGCCGGTCCCACCACGAGCGCGTGGTGGCCGTGGCCGATGATTTCTGCAAAGTTCATCTCTTCCAGTACCCCTGCGCTCGCCCCAAGGTGGGCTGGGGGGGGGTCAGGGGGGTCCTGGGGGGGCCGGGGGGGTCCTGGGGTGGGCTGGGGGGGTCAGGGGGGTCCTGGGAGGGCCGGGGGGGTCCTGGGGTGGGCTCAGGGGGTCAGGGGGGTCCTGGGGGGGCCGGGGGGGTCCTGGGGTGGGCTCAGGGGGTCAGGGGGGTCCTGGGGGGGCCGGGGGGGTCCTGGGGTGGGCTGGGGGGGCCAGGGGGGTCCTGGAGTGGGCTGGGGGGGACTGGGGGGGTCCTGGGAGGGACGGGGGGGGGGCCATGGGGGTCCTGGGAGGGATGGGGGGGCCAGGGGGGTCCGGACCCCCAGGTGGGGTGGGCTGGGGGGGCCTAAGGGGGGCCAGGGGAGAGGCTGTGGGAGGGCACGGGCTTGCAAGGGGGGTGTGTGTGTGTGCAAGGGGAGGGCGTGTGCGTGCAACACGTGTGCAAGCAGGGTGTGCAACACCCGTGCAAGGGGGGGGGCGTGTGCCTGCAAGACGTGTGCAAGCAGGGTGTGCAACATGTGCAAGGGGAGGGCGTGCGCGTGCAAGATGTGTGCAAGAGGAGGACAGGTGCATGCAAGACGTGCAAGGAGGGGCGTGCAACATGCGTGCAAGGGGAGGCGTGTGCATGCAAAGCAGGGTGTGCAACATATGTGCAGGGGGGGGCGTGTGCATGCAAGACGTGCAAGCAGGGCGTGCACCGCACGTGCAAGAGGAGGGCGTGTGCATGCAAGACGTGCAAGGGGAGGATGTGTGCATGCAACGTGTGCAAGCCGGACATGCAACACGTGCGCACGGGGGGGCGTGTGCGTGCAACACGCGTGCGAGGAGCAGCCCCGGCCGCGGGGCACGCGGGTCCGGGCACGCGTTGGTGCACGGGGTCCGGGCCGGCTGCGCGGGCACGCTCACGCTCGCGCTCGTGGCCCCCGCAGGCGCCGAGCCACGTGTACGGGGGCCACGGCAGCCACGTCACCAACGTGCGCTTCACCCACGACGACGGCCACCTCGTCTCCCTGGGGGGCAAGGACACCAGCATCTTCCAGTGGCGGGTGCTGGGGGGGCCGCCCCCGCCCTGCGGCCGCTCGCCCTGCGCCCCAGAGCCTGGGGGGGACCCCGACCCGCGCTGAGCCACCCCTTCCTCCCCGCTTCCTCTTCCTCGGCTGCTTCCTCTTCCTCCCTCCCTTCCTCGCCCTCCTGGGGACCAAGGCGGGGCTCGGGGCCCCCCCCATTTTCACGCTGCACTGTGAGAGGCACCAATAAAGCCTGGGGTCAGGGGCCCGGTTCCGCCTGCTTCCTGCCGCCGCGGAAACGGCCCGCCCACTTCCCGGAAGCGCCGGAGATTGCCGAGCCCGCCCGAGGTTGCTTCCCCCCCCTCCGGCCTCGACCCCCTTTCCGGAAGCGCTTCGGCTCTGGCGGAACTTGCCGAGCCCCTTCCGGAGGAGCCCGAGGCGTCCCGAAGCTCTTCCGGAGTGGCCCGAGTCCGCGCCGAGGCTTCTCCGGAGGTGCCCGAGGCCGGGCCGAGTCGTCCCGAGGTTTCTCCGGAGGTGCCCGAACCCCTTCCGAGCCTCTTCCGAAAGGTTCCGAGGCTTCTCCGGAAGTGCCCGAGGCCGCGCCGAGCTTGTTCCGAAGCCGCCCGAGTCGCTCCGGAGGCGCCCGAGCGGGTCGTGCCGGTGCGGAGGCGGCGGGAGCGGGAGGCGATGAAGCGCGGCCGGGGCCGGGCCCGGGGGTAGCGCGGCCGAACGAGCGGCCATGGCGGCCAACATGTACCGTGTCGGCGGTGAGCGGGGGCCGGGGGAGGCGGGAAGCGGGGCCGAGAGGGGAGAAGGGGGGGGCCGCGTCTGTGAGGGGACGGGGGTCCCGTGAGGGGATTAGGGGGGTCCGTGAGGGACGGGGAGGCCTGTGAGGGAAGGGGGGGGGTCCCGTGAGGGGATTAGGGGGGTCTGTGAGGAGATTGGGGGGGTCGGTGAGGGGAGGGGGGTCCCGTGAGAGGACTGGGGGGGTCCGTGAGGGACGGGGGGGGGTCCCGTGAGGGGATTGGGGGGGGGGTCTGTGAGGGGAGAGGGGTTCCGTGAGGAGATTGGGGGGGTCGGTGAGGGGCGGGGGGGGTCGGTGAGGGGAGGGGGGTCCCGTGAGAGGACTGGGGGGGTCCGTGAGGGACGGGGGGGGGGTCCCGTGAGGGGATTGGGGGGGGGGTCTGTGAGGGGAGAGGGGTTCCGTGAGGAGATTGGGGGGGTCCATGAGGGACGGGGGGGGTCCCGCGAGGGGATTAGGGGGGGTTTTGTGGGGATTAGGGGGGTCCGTGAGGAGATTGGGGGGGTCCATGAGGGACGGGGGGGTCTGTGAGGGGATTAGGGGGGGTTTTGAGGGGATTAGGGGGGTCCGTGAGGAGATTGGGGGGGTCTCATGAAGGGATTAGGGGGATCTGTGAGGGGAGAGGGGTCCCGTGAGGGGATTGGGGGGGTCTGTGAGGAGATTGGAGGGGTCCGTGAGGGGTGGGGGGGGGTCTGTGAGGGACGGGGGGGGTCCCATGAGGGGATTAGGGGGGTTTGTGAGGGATAGGGGGGGTCCCGTGAGGGGATTGGGGGGGGTCTGTGAGATTCGGGGGGTCTGTGAGGGGAGGCGGGGGCATCTGGGGGGGCACTGTGAAGGGAACGGGGGTCTCTGAGGTGGGCGACATTCTGGGGGGGGGGTCACCCCCTTCCCCCCGCTTTCTGTGCAGGGGAGGGGGGGGTGCGTTGGTGGGGGACCCCTGGTCTGTACGGGGCGGGGGGGGGGGGGGGCTGTATTTTGGTGAGGGAGAAAGGGGGTCCCAGTGTCCGTGAGGGGAAGGGGGGGGCTGTGTCTGTGAGCAGCGGGGACTCCCCGAGGCGCAGGGGGGTCCCGTTGAGGTGGGGGGAGCCCCATGGGGTACGAGGAGGCCCCCGTGCCCATGAGGAGGAGGGGGTCTGTGAGAAGCCCCCCCCAATTTTTTTGAGAGGAGAAAGGGGGGCCCTTACTTATTAGAGGGGGGGCTCCCCTCACCGACCCCCCTTTTTTTTTTCCTGTAGATTATGTCTACTTCGAGAACTCCTCCAGCAACCCCTACCTCGTCCGCCGCATCGAGGAGCTCAACAAGGTGAGGAGCCGCCTCCCCGGGGCGGGGGGCACAGTGCCCCGCCATTCCTGGGGGGCTTCTTCTGCCCCCTCCTCACCTTTGTGTGCCCCCCCCCCCCCCCCCAGACCGCCAACGGCAACGTGGAGGCCAAGGTGGTCTGCCTCTTCCGCCGGCGGGACATCTCCAGCAGCCTCAACAGCTTGGCCGACAGCAATGCGCGTGAGTGCGGGCTGCTGCGCCCCGCGGGGGGGTCCGCTGACGGCAGGGGGGGGCTGCAGCTGCGCCCCCCACCCTGCCCCAGGGCTGGGGTGTGGCGGGGAGGGGGGCAGATCCCGGCTTGCCGCCGCCGCTCCTGCCTCGGGGCATTCGGTTCCCTGGGGGGGGGGGGGGGGTCTGTGAGCCCCGCAAACTTGGGTTGCCCCCCCAGTTTGGGGTGGGGGGAGCCGGTTTGTCCCAGTCTGCCGTCCCTGGGGTGATTCTGGGGGGCGGGGGGGCCTTGCCAATTTGGGGTCACAGACACACCCTGGGGGGTGGGGGTGGGACGGGGGGGCAGAGCAGAGCTTCCCCACCCAGCCCAGCCTCAACGCCCCCCCCCCGCGGGCAGAGTGGGGAGGTTCTGGCCCTGATGGGGGGGCCCCCAGGGGTTGCCCCACCCCCAGCGGCCTTCCCGCGCCTGGGAGCAGGGCTGGGCTCCCCCCGCCTCGCTCCCCCCTCGGCCTGGGCTGCTGCCAAAATCCCGGGGGGGGGGCTGCTGGGAGAACAATGCGCCTCCCTGCTCGTCGGTGGAGGGGGGGGGAGCCCCCTCTGACCCCCCCCCTTGCCCGCGCCCAGGCGAGTTCGAGGAGGAGTCCAAGCAGCCCACCATGACGGAGCAGCAGCGTCACCAGCTGAAGCACCGCGAGCTCTTTCTCTCCCGGCAGTTCGAGTCGCTGCCGGCCACCCACATACGGTGCGTGCCGGGCGGCGGGGGGCCCGGTGGGGGGGCTCCAGGGTGGCGGGGGAGGGGGGGGCTCCTCGCCGTGACGCCCCCCCCCCCCAACTCTGCGCCTTGCAGGGGGAAGTGCAGCGTGACGCTCCTCAACGAGACCGACATCCTGGGCCAGTACCTGGAGAAGGAGGTGAGCCCCACGCCCACCCCAAAGGCGCGGGGGGGCTGATTTGGGGCCCCCCCCTCACCCAGCTGAGCCCCCCCCTTGCCTTTCCCCCCCCCCCCTTCCCCAGGACTGCTTCTTCTACTCGCTGGTGTTCGACCCCGTCCAGAAAACCCTCCTGGCCGATCAGGGCGAGATCCGGGTCGGCTGCAAGTACCAGGCGGAAATCCCAGACCGGCTGGCCGAAGGTGGGGGGCTCTGCGTGGCGTGGGGGGACGCTGCGCTGTGGAGGGGGGGGGATTCAGCCTGACCCCCCCCGCCCCGTCGCTCCCCCCGCAGGTGAATCAGACAACCGAAACCAGCAGAAGATGGAGATGAAGGTGTGGGACCCCGACAACCCCCTGACGGACCGGCAAATCGACCAGTTCCTGGTGGTGGCACGGTGAGCTGGGGCCGGGGGGGGGGGCGGCAGGGATGTGGGGGCCCCCCCGCTGACACCCCCATGTCCCCCTGTGTCCCCCCCCCAGAGCCGTCGGGACTTTCGCGCGCGCCCTGGACTGCAGCAGCTCCATCCGGCAGCCCAGCCTGCACATGAGCGCCGCCGCCGCCTCCCGGGACATCACCCTGGTGAGATTCGGGGGGCCGGGGGGACCCCGATTCCGTGACGGGGGGGCTCCTCCTGATCCCCCCCCCCTCCCCGTTTTGTGCCCCCCACCTTTCCCAGTTCCACGCCATGGACACGCTGCAGCGCAACGGCTACGACCTGGCCAAGGCCATGTCGACGCTGGTGCCGCAGGGGGGGCCGGTGCTTTGCCGCGACGAGATGGAAGAGTGGTCGGCCTCCGAGGCCATGCTCTTCGAGGAGGCGCTGGAAAAGTACGGGAAGGACTTCAACGACATCCGGCAGGACTTTGTGAGTCGGGGGGCGGCACTGGGTGGGGGGCACGGGGCGAAGGAACCCCCCCCGGCGCGAGGACTCGCTCCCCTCCTCTCCCCCCAGCTGCCCTGGAAGTCCTTGGCCAGCATCGTGCAGTTTTATTACATGTGGAAGACCACCGACCGCTACATCCAGCAGGTAAGGGGGGGGGCTGCTGTGGGTTTGGGGGGGCTGCTGTGGGTTTGGGGGGGCTGCTGGGGTTTGGGGAGGCTGCCACAAGCCCCCCCCCCACTGCGTGTCCCCCATCTTACCCTCGTCTCTGCTCGCAGAAGAGGCTGAAGGCAGCGGAGGCAGACAGCAAGCTGAAGCAAGTCTACATCCCTACCTAGTGAGTTGGGGAGGGGGTGCTGCCGGGGGGGCCGGGACCCCCTCCTAGGCCTGGGGGGGGGGCAGATGGACCCCCCCCGACCCCCCCTGACCCCCCTTTTCTCTGCAGCACGAAGCCGAACCCCAACCAGATCATCTCGGTGGGCTCCAAACCCGGCATGAACGGGGCCGGCTTCCAGAAGGGGCTGACCTGCGAGAGCTGCCACAGTCAGTGGGGCTGGGGGGGTCCTGGGACTGGGGGGGTCCTGGGCTGGGGGAAAGAGGGGGGATGCTGGGGTGGGGGTTCCTGGGGTTGGGGGGGTCCTGGGGTGGGGGGAGTGGGGGGGACACTGGGCTGGGGGGGTCCTGGGCTGGGGGAAAGAGGGGGGGTCCTGGGGTTGGGGGGGTCCTGGGGTGGTGGGACACCGGGCTGGGGGGGTCCTGGGACTGAGGGGGTCCTGGGGCAGGGGAATGGGGGGGTCCTGGGGTGCGGGGAGTGGGGGGGACACTGGGCTGGGGGGGTCCTGGGGTGTGGGAAAGACGGGGGATGCTTGGGGGGGGGTTCCTGGGGTTTGGGGGGGTCCTGGGGTGGAGGGATGCTGGGGCTGGGGGGTCCTGGGGCAGGGGAGTGGGGGGGACACTGGGCTGGGGGGTCCTGGGGAGGGGGAATGGGGGGGTCCTGGGGTGGGGGAAAGAGGGGGGACGCTGGGGTGGGGGTCTGGGTTCTGGGCAGGAAGGGGGGGGGCTGAGGGCAGCAGGACGGGGGCGTGGATGTGGAGTGGGGGGGACAGGGTGGAGGCAGCTGGAGGGGGGCTGTAGGGGTAGGAGCGGGGGGCTATAGGGGTGGGACGGGGGCGTGGGCAGGAGTGGGGGCATATAGGGGTTAGGGGGCAGGATGGGGGGCAGCAGGGCAGCCATAGGGGCTGTGGGGCAGGAGCAAGGCTACATAGGGGTACGGGGGGCAGCTATAGGGGCTGTGGGGCAGGAGCAAGACTATATAGGGGTACGGGGGGCAGCTATAGCGGCTGTGGGGTAGGAGCAAGACTATATAGGGGTATGGGGGGCAGCTATAGGGACTGTGGGGTAGGAGTAAGGCTATATAGGGGTTATGGGGCAGCTTATAGGAGCTGTGGGGCAGGAGCAAGGCTATATAGGGGTATGGGGGGCAGCTATAGGGACTGTGGGGTAGGAGTAAGGCTATATAGGGGTTATGGGGCAGCTATAGGGGCTGTGGGGCAGGAGCAAGGCTATATAGGGGTACGGGGGCAGCTATAGGGGCTGTGGGGCAAGAGCAGCGGCGTGTAGGGGTGTGGGGGCAGCTATAGGGGCTGTGGGGCAGGAGTAAGGCTATATAGGGGTATGGAGGCAGCTATAGGGGCTGTGGGGCAGGAGCAAGGCTATATAGGGGTTATGGGGCAGCTATAGGGGCTGTGGGGCAGGAGTAAGGCTATATAGGGGTACGGGGGGCAGCTATAGGGGCTGTGGGGCAGGAGCAAGGCTATATAGGGGCACGGGGGGCAGCTATAGGGGCTGTGGGGCAGGAGCAGGACTATATAGGGGCACGGGGGGCAGCTATAGGGGCTGGGGGTGTTGGGGGGCCGTTCCCCGGGGCAGGCAGCGGAGCCGCAGGGTCTCCGCGCCCACCCCCTGCCCTCCCACAGCCACCCAGTCCGCCCAGTGGTACGCCTGGGGCCCCCCCAACATGCAGTGCCGCCTCTGCGCCTCGTGCTGGATCTACTGGAAGAAGTACGGGGGGCTGAAGACCCCCACCCAGCTGGAGGGGGCGGCCCGCAGCGCCTCGGTGAGCCCCGGGGCCGGGCCGGGGCGGGGGTGCGGAGCCCCCCCCCCCCCGCTGACCGCCCCCCTCCCTCGCAGGAGCCGCACTCGCGGGGTCACCTCTCGCGCCCCGAGGCGCAGAGCCTCTCTCCCTACACCACCAGCGCCAGCCGGGCCAAACTCCTGGCCAAGAACCGCCAGACCTTCCTGCTGCAGACCACCCGCCTCACCCGCCTGGCGCGCCGCCTCTGCCGCGACGTCCTGCAGCCGCGCCGCGCCGCCCGCCGCCCCTACGCCCCCATCAACGCCAACGCCATCAAGGCCGAGTGTAGGTGACGGGGGGGGGGGACGATGACGACACGCGTGGCGGCGGCGGCCCCCTCCTCACCTCCGGCCCCTCCCGCAGGCTCCATCCGCTTGCCCAAGGCCGCCAAGGCTCCCCTCAAGATTCACCCGCTGGCCCGGCTGCCCCTCGCCGCCATCGTCAAGGAGCTGGGTGAGGGGCTGGGGTGCTGGGGGGGGGGGTCCCTGGGGGAGCTGGGGGGGTCCCTGGGGCTGTGGGGTGCAGGGGGGGGTCCCTGGGGGTGCAGGGGGGATCCTTGGGGGTGCTGGGGGGGAGGGGGGGCCCTGGGGCTGTGGGGTGCAGCAGGGGGGTCCCTGGGGGAGCTGGGGGGGGTCCCTGGGGGTGCAGGGGAGGTCCCTGGGGCTGTGGGGTGCAGCAGAGGGGTCCCTGGGGGTGCAGGGGGGTCCCTGGGGCTGTGGGGTGCAGCAGAGGGGTCCCTGGGGGTGCAGGGGGGGTCCCTGGGGCTGTGGGGTGCAGTGGGGGCGTCCCTAGGGGTGCAGAGGGGGGGTCCCTGGGGGTGCTGGGGGGGGTCCCTGGGGGTGCAGGGGAGGTCCCTGGGGCTGTGGGGTGCAGCAGAGGGGTCCCTGGGGGTGCAGGGGGGGTCCCTGGGGCTGTGGGGTACAGTGGGGGGGGAGCTGGGGGGGTCCCTGGGGCTGTGGGGTGCTGGGGGGGGGGGTCCCTGGGGGAGCTGGGGGGGGTCCCTGGGGGTGCAGGGGGGATATGTGGGGTGCTGGGGGGTTCCCTGGGGCTGTGGGGTGCAGCAGGGGGGGCCCTGGGGGTGTGGGGGTGCAGAGGGGGGGTCTCCAGGGGTGCTGGGGGCCACGGGGGGCTGGTTGGGGGCCAGCTGGGGCCATGGGGCTGGATTTTGGGGCTCTGACTGGGTGCTGTGGGGCTGGGGGCACCCCCTGACCCCCTCCCCAACGCCCCCCCCCCCCCCAGCGGCACAGGCCCCCCTGAAGCCGAAGACGCCGCGAGGCACCAAGACCCCCATCAACCGGAACCAGCTGAGCCAGAGCCGGGGGCTGGCGGGGCTGGTGGGCAAGAGGGGCTACGAGGGGGCTGGCGAGGGCCACCGCCCCCCCCGGGTACGGGTACGGGGCACTGGGGGGCTACGAGGGGGCGGCGAGGGCCACCAGCCCCTGGTATGGGGGGTACGGGGGGGCGGGGCCTCCCTGGGATTGACAGGGAGCAGGGCCTGTGGGAGAGGGGCTGGGGGGTGATTGACAGGGGGGAGGAACCTGGGGTGATTGATGGGGGCTGGGGGTGGAGCTTGGGGAAAGGGGTTGGGTTGGTGGGGGTGGAGTCTGGGGTGATTGGCAGGGGGTGGGGCCTGGGGTGATTGGTGGGGGTGGAGCTTGGGGTGATTGATGGGCAGGGGGTGGGGCCTGGGAAAAGGGCTTGGAGTGGCTGGGGGGCCTGGGGTGATTGACAGGGGGTGGGGCCTGGGAAAAGGGCTTGGAGTGGCTGGGGGGGTCGGGTGATTGACAAGGGGCGGAGCCTGCTTGAACGGGGCTGGCCCTGATTGGCAGGGAAAGGGCCTGGGGGCGGGGACTGGGATGATTGACAAGGGAGCGGGACACGCCAGGGCTGGGGTGAGCTCGGGGGTGATTGACAGGGCGGGGGGGAGGCGGCGTGTGATTGGCGGAGGGGCGGGGGGAGGTGGCGTGTGATTGGCGGAGGGGCGGGGCCTGACGCTGCCGCGCAGGTGGGGGCCGCGGGCCTCCCCTTCTCGGCCAACGGGCGCCCCCTGGCGGCGGGGCTGCGCGCCGGCCCCCCCCCCGCCAGCAAACGGCAGAAGCTGAACCCCGCGGACGCCCCCAACCCCGTCGTGTTCGTGGCCACCAAGGACACCAGGTTGGGGGGCGAGGGGGGGGCACACACGGGGTTTGGGGGGGGGCGGCGGGGCTGCTGCTAGGCTGGGGGGGGAGGAGCCGGAGGGGGATCTGGGGGGCTATGGGGTGGAGGGAGGGGGCCTATAGGGTGCTATGGGGCTGAGGGGGGGGACTGGGGGGGCTATGGAGGGGCTACAGGGTGTTGGGGGGGGCTATGGGGTGGAGGGAGAGGGGATCTGGGGGGCTGGGGGGGGGGCTATGGGGTGCCATAGGGCAGAGGGAGAGGGGATCTGGGGGGCTATGGGGGGGGCTATGGGGTGCCCTGGAGCGGGGGGGGGGGGACTGGGGGGGCTATGGAGGGGCTATAGGGTGTTAGAGGGTGGGGAGGGCTATGGGGTGGAGGGATAGGGGATCTGGGTGGCTGGGGGGGGTTATGGGGTGCCATGGGGCGGGGGGGGGCTGGGGGGGCTATGGGGTGGAGGGAGGGGTGGTTATGGGGTGCTATGGGGAAGAGGGGGGGGCTGAGGGGGCTATGGGGTGGAGGGAGGGGTGGTTATGGGGTGCTATGGGGCAGAGGGGGGGGCTGGGGGGGCTATGGGGTGCCATGGAGCAGAGGGGGGGGCTATGGAGGGACTACGGGGTGTTGTGGGGCAGAGGGGGGGGATTGGGGGGCTGTGGGGAGGAGGGAGAGGGGATCTGGGAGGCCATGGGGGGTTGTGGGGTGCTATGGGGCAGAGGGGGGGATCTGGGGGGCTATGGGGTGCCATGGGGGGGGGGGGGGGGGCCACCCCTGACCCCTTCCCCCCCCCCCCCCCAGGGCGCTGCGGAAGGCGCTGACGCACCTGGAGCTGCGCCGCGCCGCCCGCCGCCCCAACCTCCCCCTCAAGGTGAAACCGGGGCTGCCGCTGCGGCCCGGGGGGGCCCTGGCGCCCCCCGCCCCCCCCCACCCCGCCAGCACCTCCGAGCCCATCGTCCTGGAGGACTGACCCCCCCCTCCCCCCACCACCGGGCCGGGCCCCTTTTGTATTTTTTTTATTTCCATAGAAAACGCGAGGGCGGGGGGGGGCCCGGTACCGGTCCCGGGCCCGGTGCCGGTCCGGAGCCCCCCGCCACCCCCCGACCCCCGCGGGCCCCTTTTGTACGTGGAGCAACGCCCCCGGTTTTGTATCTCGGGCTGTCCCGGTTCTGTAGCGACAGGAAATAAAACCGATGATTTTTTCTTCACCGGGAACCCAACAACCGGCACCGGGGGGGGGGGCGGCGGAGAGATCCCGGGGGGGGGGGGGGGCTCCGAGCGGAACACTTCCGGCGGGTCACGTTTCCGGGGGGGAGCTTAGGGGGGCGGACCGCTTCTGGCGGAAGTTCTGTGGGGAAGATGGGGGGACGGAACACTTCCGGCGGAAGTTCGCCGGGGGAAACGGGAGCGGGAGGACGCTGGTGGTGGAGCGGGGAGGGAGGGCACCGGTACCGGTACCGGGCCCGGCCATGGACGCAGGCCCCGGCCCTGACGCCGGCCCAGCCATGGACGCAGGCCCCGGGCCCGGCCCAGCCGTGGAGGCGGTCCCCGGCCCGGTGCCCGACCCGGACCCGAGCACGGAGCCGGTGCCCGACCCGGACCCGAGCACGGAGCCGGTGCTCGACCCGCTGGCGGACCCCGACGTGGAAGCGCTACCGCGGGGCGGGTTCCGCTGCCGCCTCTGCCAGGTCTCCGCCGCCAACCGTGAGTACCGGGGGGGGGGGGGGCTCTGTTGGCGGGGATGGGGTGGAAGCTCCGGGGTACCGGTTAACGCCGCTTTCCCCCCTCCCCCGGTAGGGCCGAGCCTGGTGGAGCATCTGCGAGGGAAGAAGCACCGGCGGCTGCGGAGCCTGCGGGCCGAGCGGCGGGCGCAGGAGCAGCGGAGCCTCTTCGTCAGCGGCTTCGCCCGCGGCACCTCGGCCGAGGAGCTCGCCGAGTACTTCGGGGCCTTCGGGGACGTGGCGGGGGTCGTGATGGACAAGGAGAAGGTGAGGGAGAACCGGGGGCACCGGGCCGGGGGCACCGGGCTGGGGGCTGACAGCGTGCGTGCGTGTGTGCGTCCCCTGTCAGGGCGCCTACGCCATCGTGGAGCTGCGGGATGCCGCGGGCCGGGAGCGGGCGCTGGCGGAGCCCCAGCACGGCCTGGCCGGGCACCGTCTCCGCGTCCGTCCCCGCGAGCAGAAGGTTTTCGCCTACGGCCCCCCCGGGCGCAGCCCCCGCCGGGAGCCCCTCGGCCCGGGGCGGCTGGAGCAGGCGCTTTGCCAGGCCGCGGATGTGAGTAGGGGCTCTCCTGGGGGTTTGGGGGGGTCCTGGGGGTTTGGGGGGGGTCCCACGGGCTTGGGGGGGGGGGGGTTCCGGCACTCTCCCAGGGGTTTGGGGGGTCCTGGGGGCATGAGGAGAGATCCTGGGGCTCTGGAGGGTTTTTAGGGGTTTGGGGGGCGTTCCCGGGGCTCTCCAGGGGCTCTGAGGGGGTCCTGGGGGTTTGAGGGGGTGCCATGGGCTTGGGGAGGGGTCCTGGGGATTTGGGGGGGGGGGGGTGGTCCTGGCGCTCTCCTGGGCTCTGGAGGCGTCCTGGGGGTTTGGGGGGGAGGGTCCTGGCGCTCTCCTGGGGCTCTGAGGGGGTCCCGGGGGCATGGGGAGGGGTCCCAGGGGTTTGGGGAGGGGTCCTGGAGGTCTGGAGGGGTCCTGGGGGAGCGGGGGGGGGGTCCCAGCATTCTCCTGGGGGTTTGGGGAGGGCTCTCAGGGGTTTGGGGGGCTCTTAGGGGTTTGGGGGGCTCTCAGGGGTTTGGGGAAGGGTCCTGGGGGTTTGAGGGAGGGGCCTGGGGGTTTGGGAGGGTCCTGGAGGTTTGGGGAGGGGTCCTAGGGCTCTCCCGGGGGCTTGGGGAGGGGTCCCAGGGGTTTGGGGGGGTCCCAGGGGTTTGGAGGGGGTCCCAGGGCTCTCCTGGGGACTTGAGGAAGGGTCCTGGAGGGGTCCTGGGGGTTTGGGGGGGGGTCTCAGGAATTTGGAGGGGGTCCCGGGGGCTTGGGGAGGGGTCCTAGGGGTTTAAAGGGGATCCCGGGGCTCTCCCGGAGGTTTGGGAGGTTCTCAGGGGTTTGGGGGGGGTCCCGGGGCTCTCCCCGGGATGGGGCGGGGGGGCGATGCCCTGCCGGTGACTCCGGTCCCCGCAGGTGGACGCCCAGATGTCGCAGCTGGTGGGGCTGCTGGAGCTGAGCGAGGCCGAGCGGCGCGTCCGGCACCTCCTGGTCACGCTCTTCCAGGAGGTCTTCACCGAATTCTTCCCCGGTGAGTCCCCTCCCGCGACCGTGTCCCTCCCGCGAGCACGCGACGCAGCCGCCGCCGCGTCCCTCACGCACGCGCATCCGTCTCTCCCCGCCCAGGCTGCGCCGTCGTCCCCTTCGGCTCCTCCGTCAACGGCTTCGATACCCGCGGCTGCGATCTGGATCTGCTCCTGGACCTGGAGCCAACCAAATCCCTCCAGGCATCGACGCGAGACGTTCCCGGCGCCGGATCCGGCTCCGGCGCGGAGGATTCCATCCTGAGCGACATCGACTTGGCGGCGACGCCGGCAGCGGAGGTGCTGGAGCTGGTGGCTGCCGTGCTGCGGCGCTGCGTGCCGGGCGTGCGCCGCGTCCGGGCCGTGCCCACCGCCCGCCGCCCCGTCGTCAAGTTCTGCCACAAGCAATCGGGGCTGGCGGGCGACATCTCCGTCGACAACAGGTCTGGGGGCACGGGACTGGGGGGGGTCTCTCCGCTCCGCTGAGACCGGAGGAGTTTTGCCCTTTTTCTGGTGTTTTTAACCCATTTTCTGAGGGGTTTCAGCCCCTTTTCCGTGTTTTTTTTAGCCCCTTTTCACACAGGGGTGTTTAGCCCCTTTTCCGAGGGGCTTTTGCCCCTTTTCTGGGGGGTTTGAACCTATTTTCTGAGGAGTATTGCCCCTTTTCCGGGGGTTTTTAGCCCCTTTTCTGAGGCCTTTTGCCCCTTTTCTGAGTTTTGCCCCTTTTCTGGGATTTCTAACCCGTTTTCTAACCCGCGACGCCTCTGTCCCCGCAGGCTGGCACTCCTCAACACGCGCTTCCTCCGGCTTTGCGCCGAGGCGGACGAACGCGTGCGGCCGCTGGTCTATGCGGTGCGGCTCTGGGCCAAGCAGCAGGGCCTGGCAGGTGAGGGCGGGCGGCGGCGCGGTCCCGCTCGGTCCGGCGGCGGCCGCGGCGCGGCTCTGACGCCATCTTCCCCCAGGAAACCCCTCCGGGGGCGGACCCCTCCTCAACAACTACGCCCTGACGCTGCTGGTGCTGTTTTTCCTGCAGACGCGCAGCCCCCCCGTGCTGCCCACCGTCGCCCGGCTGCGTGACTTGGCAGGTAGGGTCTCTCTGTCCGTCCTTCCGTCCGTCCGTCTGTCCCCTTTTACGCGTGGCCTCCTCTCAGGGCCGCTCTGCCGCAGGGGACGAGGATCGCGCCGTCGTGGGCGGATGGGACTGCAGCTTCCCCCGGGATGCGGCGGCGCTGGAGCCCAGCACCAACACCGAGAATCCCTGTGAGTGCCGGGTGAGGGATCCGGGGCGATCCCGGGATCCCGGCGCTGCCCTCACCGCTCGCTCGCTCCCGCAGGCTCGCTGCTGGCCGATTTCTTCCACGTTTTTGGGGATTTCGACTTCCCGGGGCAGGTGATCTCGCTGCGGGAGGGCCGGGCGCTGCCGCTGCCGCCTCCCGCCGCCCCCGAGGCCAGCGAGGGGCTGAAATTGGGGCCCCTCAACCTTCAGGACCCCTTCGAGCTGAGCCACAACGTGGCAGCCAACGTCAACGAGAAAACGGCGTCGCGCTTCAGCCGCTGCTGCCGCGACGCGGCCAAGTATTGCCGCAGCCTGCAGTATCGCCAGAAATCCAGCAAGGGCCGGGCCTGGGGGCTGACGCGGCTCTTCCAGCCGGGCGCGGTGGAGCCAGGAGCGGCGAGCGCCGGCGCTTTCCTCATCTCCATTCCCTTGGACGCCGCCGGCGGCTCCCAGCAGCTCTGCCGGGAGCCCGGTGGTCGCGGTCCCTGGTTCTGGGAGGTCTGCGCCGCCATCGCCTTCGTGCTGAGGGACGTCCTCAAGTGCAGCTGCGCCGCGGGGAAGCCGCCGAGAGCTCCCGGCGAGGATTCCCGGCTCCCGGGGGACTCGGTGCCGTCCGAGGAGCTGCCCGCGGGATCGGACGCGGAGGAACCGGCTGCAGCGGAGCCGCCGTCAGCGGGCTGCAAGCGTCACCTGCCCGAGGCGACAAACGGCACCGCGCTCCCGGGCGGGAAGAAGCCGCGGACGAACGTCCCCGAGGAGACGGCAAAGTGGAGCTGCGCCGTCTGGCACCGCGTGTGGACGGGCCGCCGCCGCATCCGCCGGCAGCTGCAGCACGGGGACGGCCCCGAGGAGCCGGAGGGCGACTCGTTGGAGCTGGAGCAGAAGGTGTCGGAGGCCATCGTCCGCCAGGACGACGCCGGGCGGCCGCTGGAGCCGCTGCTGCGCTTCGAGGCCGGCGCCCGGGCGGCCGGGACGCGGCGGGTGCTGCTGCGCCTGGTCCCAGCCCCCCCCGGGCCGCTTTTCCAGGACTTTTACCACTTTTTGCAGAGTTTTCTGCCCGTCGCGGTGCGGCAGCGTCTGGGCCAGGGCCCCGCCGGGGGCCCCGAACCCCAGAACGGAGGGGACGGCGGGGGGATTTCTCCATCCTGAGTTTTTGCAGTAAAAGTTGTGTTTTGCAGCCGCGTCCTGCGTGGGTTCTCCTGCGGGAGAGGCGTCCTGATGCGTCCGGGGTGGGGATTTTTGGGGAGAAAACAGGAAAGGGATGGTGAGCTCAGGAAAACATCGAGCGGCGGCGAGTTAGAAACGAGAAAACACCTTCAGCGCTTCACCCGTGCGAGGTTTTTATTTCTTAATTTTTCTTTATTGTGTTGGAGAATCCGGGGACTCTGAGGATGTAAAGGATTTGAAGAGCTTTACATCTTTATTTTTTTTTTTTTTTGAAAATTGGCCAAACGCCTCTGGAACAGCGAGACGCAGGACGCTGCCGGCGGAGCTGCTGCGGGTGGCGTTGCAATTTCGGAGTTTAACGGATTCTCCGACAATTTTTAATAAGGGAAATGGAAGAATTGGCGCCCTCCGGGGCTGCGTTCGGCGCGGGGAAAGGGCGAGGGGGCGGGGCGAAGGGGGCGGGGAGAGGGGCGTGGCTATGCAAATAGGCCATGCGGGGACGCAGGGGATACTTAACAGGGAAGGGGCGTGGCGCATGCAAATGAGGGGCGCTCAGCGCGGCGGCGAGGGGGCGTGGCGTGCGGGCGGCGGGAGAGCGCAGATAGGGGCGTGGCTATGCAAATCGGGCATCGCTCGGGGCCGAAGGGGCCGCCGGGAGCCCCCGCGGCGGGGGTCTCCGGGGCTCAGCGGGGGGCGGCGGCGGCGGAGCCCGGTGCGGGGCGGGGGGAGCGCGGGGAGCGGGGCGCGGAGCGGAGCGGGGCGGTCGGTGCGGGTGCGGGGGGAGAAAGCGCGAGGTGGGAGCGTGTGGGGCGCGGTGGGTCGCGGTGGGTCGGGGGGAGGCAGGCATCGCTTCTCGGCCTTTTGGCTAAGATCAAGTGTAGTATCTGTTCTTATCAGTTTAATATCTGATACGTCCTCGATGAGAGGACTTTATATTAAACGGCTTTTTGGTGTTGGGAGTTGGACCCGGAGCTTGCTCCCTCCGCTCCGCGCATCGTCCCGGTATTGCAGTGCCTCCGGGAACGGTGCACCCCCCCCCCGTGGGGAGCTTGTACCGGTGAAGGACAGAGGCGATGGCGGCGGGGGAGCCTCGGTGCCCGCTCCAGGTGCGTGGGGGCCCCCGGGCTCCGCTCCCGGCCCCGCTCCCTGCGCTTCGTCCCCCGGCGCTGGGCCGTGCCCCGCGGCTCCGCTCCGCTCCCGCCGGGCGCAGCCCCGGCCCCGCCGCGCTGCGGCCCCGGGCTCCGCCGGGGCTCGGTTCCCCCCCTCGGTTCCCCCCCGGGGCCCGGTTCCCCCCCTCGGTTCCCCCCCGGGGCCCGGTTCCCCCCCTCGGTTCCCCCCCCGGGGCCCGGTTCCCCCCCTCGGTTCCCCCCCCCGGGGCCCGGTCCCCCCCTCGGTTCCCCCCCGGGGCCCGGTTCCCCCCGGCCCGAGGCTCCGCCGGGCCTCGGTTCCCCCCCTCGGTTCCCCTCCGGGACTCGGTTCCGTCCGGCCCAAAGCTCCGCCGGGGCCCGGTTCCCCCCCTCGGTTCCCCCCCCCGGGGCCCGGTTCCCCCCCTCGGTTCCGCCCCCGGGGCTCGGTTCCGTCCCCTCGGTTCCCCTCCGGGCCTCGGTTCCGTCCGGCCCGAGGCTGCGCCGGGGCCCGGTTCCTCTCCGGGACTCGGTTCCGTCCGGCCCGAGGCTGCGCCGGGGCCCGGTCCCCCCCTCGGTTCCACCCCCCGGGGCCCGGTTCCCCCCCTCGGTTCCCCCCCGGGGCTCGGTTCCCCCCCCTCGCTTCCCCCCCGGGGCTCGGTTCCCCCCGGCCCGAGGCTCCGCCGGGGCCCGGTTCCCCCCCTCGGTTTCCCCCCCGGGGCCCGGTTCCGCCCCTCGGTTCCCTTCCCGGGGCTCCGCCGAGGCCCAGTTCCCTCCCCGGGGCCCCGTTCCCCCCCTCGGTTCCCCCCCCAGGGCTCGGTTCCGTCCCCTCGGTTCCCTCCCCGGGGCTCGGTTTCCCCCGGCCCGAGGCTCCGCCGGGGCCCGGTTCCTCTCCGGGACTCGGTTCTGTCCGGCCCGAGGCTCCGCCGGGGCCCGGTTCCCCCCCTCGGTTCCCCTCGGGGACTCGGTTCCGTCCGGCCCAGGGCTCCGCCGGGTCTCGGTTTCCCCCCCGGGGCCCGGTCCGGGCCGGTCCCCTCGGTTCCCTCCCGGGGCCCGGTTCCCCGCCGCGCTCCCGGGCCGGGCTCCGCGAGCAGCTGTCGGCGGAGCGGGAGAGCCGAGGGCCTCCCGGCCCCGGTGCGGCCCCAGGTCCCGCAGCGCCGGCGGGAGCGGGCGACCCCGGGCCGCGCCCCGGCGGCTTCGGAGCGTCCGGACCCGGGGCTGCGGGGCCCCGCGCCCCGCCCGGGGCTGGGGGGCGTCTGGGGCGGGGCATGCAAATGAGGGGGCGGGGTTTGTGAGGGATTAACCGGGAAGGGGCGCGGCGCATGCAAATGAGGGGCGCTCGGCGCGGCGGCGAGGGGGCGTGGCGTGCGGGCGGCGGGAGAGCGCGGATGGGGCGTGGCTATGCAAATCGGGCATCGCTCGGGGCCGAAGGGGCCGCCGGGAGCCCCCGCGGCGGGGGTCTCCGGGGCTCGGCGGGCGGCGGCGGCGGCGGAGCCCGGTGCGGGGCGGGGGCAGCGCGGGGAGCGGGGCGCGGAGCGGAGCGGGGCGGTCGGTGCGGGTGCGGGGGGAGAAAGCGCGAGGTGGGAGCGTGTGGGGCGCGGTGGGTCGCGGTGGGTCGGGGGGAGGCAGGCATCGCTTCTCGGCCTTTTGGCTAAGATCAAGTGTAGTATCTGTTCTTATCAGTTTAATATCTGATACGTCCTCGATGAGAGGACTTTATATTAAACGGCTTTTTGGTGCTGGGAGTTGGACCCGGAGCTTGCTCCCTCCGCTCCGCGCATCGTCCCGGTATTGCAGTGCCTCCGGGAACGGTGCACCCCCCCCCGTGGGGAGCTTGTACCGGTGAAGGACAGAGGCGATGGCGGCGGGGTCTTTTCCCTTTCCCCGGCGCCGGTTCCCCCCCCGTCCCCTGTGCGGCCGGTGCCGCTGCGGCCCAGGCGGCGCCGGGTCCCCGCCCGCGGCGGGAGCTGCCGGCGGGCGGGGCTGAGCCCTGGCCGCCTTCCTCCTCCTCCTCTTCATCATCGTTCTCCTTCTCCTCGCCCTCCTTGTCTTCCTCGTCCTCATCATCCTCCTCCTTTTCATCCTCCTCCTCCGCCGGCGGAGCTGAGCAGTGACCCCCTTCCTCCCCTTCCTGCTCATCCTCCTCCTTCCCCTCCTCATCATCGTCATTATCGTCCTCACCCTCCTCCTCCTCCTCCTCCTTTTCATCCTTCTCCTCCTCATCATCCTCCTTCCCCTCCTCCTCTTCCTCCCCCTCCTCATCCTCCTCCTTCTCATCCTCCTCATCCTCCTCCTCTGGCAGAGCTGAGCAGTGACCCCCATCCTCTTCCTCCTCCTCCTCCTCATCCTCCTCCTCCTCATCCTCCTCCTCCTCATCATCCTTCTCCTCCTCTTCTTCCTCCTCCTTCTCCTCCTCATCCTCCTCTTCGTCTGGCAGAGCTGAGCAGTGACCCCCATCCTCCTCATCCTCCTCCTCCTCCTCATCCTCATCCTTCCCCTCCTCCTCTTCTTCCTCATCCTCCTCCTCCTCCTCTGGCAGAGCTGAGCAGTGACCCCCTTCCTCCTCATCATCCTCCTTCTCCTCCACCTCCTCCTCGTCATCCTCATCCTCATCCTCCTCCTCATCATCATCCACCTCCTCCTCCACCTCCTCATCCTCCTCCTGCTCCTCTGGCAGAGCTGAGCAGTGACGCCCTTCCTCCTCCTCTTCTTCCTCATCCTCATCCTCCTCTTCCTCCTCCTCTTCTTCCTCATGCTCCTTCTCCTTCTCATCCTCCTCCTCCTCATCCTTCTCCTCCTCCTCCTCTTCTTCCTCCTCCTCCTCCTCCACCTCCTCCACCTCCTCCTCTGGCAGAGCTGAGCAGTGACCCCCATCCTCCTCATCATCCTCCTCTTCCTCCTCCTCTTCTTCCTCATGCTCCTCCTCATCCTCCTCCTCCACCTCCTCCTCCAACTCCTCATCCTTCTCCTCCTCCTCTTCTTCCTCATCCTCATCCTCCTCCTCTGGCAGAGCTGAGCAGTGACCCCCTTCCTCTCATCATCCTCCTTCTCCTCCACCTCCTCTTCTTCCTCATCCTCCTCCTCCTCCTCTGGCAGAGCTGAGCAGTGACCCCCTTCCTCCTCATTATCCTCCTTCTCCTCCACCTCCTCCTCGTCATCCTCATCCTCATCCTCCTCCTCATCCTCATCCTCCTCCTCCTCCATCTCCTCCTCCTCCTCCTTCTCTTCTACCTCTGCCTCCTCCTCCTCTTCTTCCTCATGCTCCTCCTCCTTCTCCTCCTCTTCTTCCTCCTCCTCCTTCTCCTCATCCACCTCCTGCTCTTCCTCTGGCAGAGCTGAGCAGTGACCCCCATCCTCCTCCTCTTCTTCCTCATGCTCCTCTTCATCCTCCTCCTCCACCTCCTCCTCCACCTCCTCATCCTCCTCCTCCTCCTCTGGCAGAGCTGAGCAGTGACCCCCTTCCTCCTCCTCCTCCTCCTCATCCTCGTCTTCCTCCTCCTCCTCCTCCTCCTCCTTCTGTTCTACCTCCACCTCCTCCTCATCATCATCCTCCTCTTCCTCCTCATGCTCCTTCTCCTCCTCCTCCTCCTCCTCCTCATCCTTCTCCTCCTCCTCCTCTTCTTCTCATCCTCCTCCTCATCCACCTCCTCCTTCTCCTCCGGCAGAGCTGAGCAGTGAACCCCTTCCCCTTCCCCTTCCCCTTCCTCCTCCTCCTCCTCTTCCTCCTCTTCCTCCTCCTCCTCGCTGTCCGCGGGGGCCGGAGCGCTGTGGGGACGCCCCCCCCCCGCCCCCCGAGCCATTTTGGGGCGTTTTGCAGCCATTTGGGGCGCGGTTGGGGCAGCGGCGGGGCGAGCGGGGGGCGGGGCGTGTCAGGAGATACCTGCGAGGGGGCGTGGCCGGGCGGTGTGGCGGGCGGGGTTATGCAAACGAGGAGCGGTCGGGAGTTAGGGGAAAGGGGCGTGGTTATGCAAATCGGGCATCGCTCGGGGCCGAAGGGGCCGCCGGGAGCCCCCGCGGCGGGGGTCTCCGGGGCTCGGCGGGCGGCGGCGGCGGCGGAGCCCGGTGCGGGGCGGGGGGAGCGCGGGGAGCGGGGCGCGGAGCGGAGCGGGGCGGTCGGTGCGGGTGCGGGGGGAGAAAGCGCGAGGTGGGAGCGTGTGGGGCGCGGTGGGTCGCGGTGGGTCGGGGGGAGGCAGGCATCGCTTCTCGGCCTTTTGGCTAAGATCAAGTGTAGTATCTGTTCTTATCAGTTTAATATCTGATACGTCCTCGATGAGAGGACTTTATATTAAACGGCTTTTTGGTGTTGGGAGTTGGACCCGGAGCTTGCTCCCTCCGCTCCGCGCATCGTCCCGGTATTGCAGTGCCTCCGGAACGGTGCACCCCCCCCCCCGTGGGGAGCTTGTACCGGTGAAGGACAGAGGTGGTGGCGGCGGGGGAGCCTCGGTGCCCGCTCCAGGTGCGTGGGGGCCCCGGTGTCCCCTCTCCGGCGGATCCGGATGCTCAGCGCCGGGGGAGTCCGGCGTCGCTCGGGCGCCGGCGGAGCAGAGCTCTCGGCCGGGCGCCGTTTTGGGGTACAAAGCGCCTCGTTCTCCGGAGCGACCCCGGGCGCGGAGGGCGGCAGCAGCCGGGGCTCCCCGCCCCCCGGGGCAGCAGCACCCCCTTGAGTTCCCTCCCTGCCGTTTCCGCCGGGTCTCGCCCCAAACCCAAGGAGCGACCGGATTCCCGCACCGCGGTTCCTCGTCTGTCGTCCCCGCCCCGCACCGGGCTCCGCCGCCGCCCCCCGGAGACCCCCGCCGCGGGGGCTCCCAGCGGCCCCTTCGGTCCGCCGCGATGCCCGATTTGCATAGCCACGCCCCCCAACTCCAGACTGCTGCTCGTTTGCATAACCCCGCCCACCACGCCGCCTGGCCCCGCCCCCTCGCAGGTCTCTCGGTGACGCTCCGCCTCCTCTGCTCGCCCCGCCGCTGCCCCGAAGGGGTTCAAAACGCCCCAAAACGGCTCCCGGGGAGGGGGGGGGGGGAAGACGCGGGCGCTTGGATACAGGGAAGGAGCGCTCATTCTGTCGTTAACCGGTAACAGGAACCCCGGTGGGGGGTGTGCACCGTTCCCGGAGGCACTGCAATACCGGGACGATGCGCGGAGCGGAGGGAGCAAGCTCCGGGTCCAACTCCCAACACCAAAAATCCGTTTAATATAAAGTCCTCTCATCGAGGACGTATCAGATATTAAACTGATAAGAACAGATACTACACTTGATCTTAGCCAAAAGGCCGAGAAGCGATGCCTGCCTCCCCCCGACCCACCGCGACCCACCGCGCCCCACACGCTCCCACCTCGCGCTTTCTCCCCCCGCACCCGCACCGACCGCCCCGCTCCGCTCCGCGCCCCGCTCCCCGCGCTCCCCCCGCCCCGCACCGGGCTCCGCCGCTCCCCCCCCCGCACCGAGCCCCGGAGACCCCCCCGCCGTAACTCACCCTCCCAGCAGCCCTCTGGGCCGCCCTCCGCCTGATTTACATAACCCCGCCCCCTCGGTGGGCGGGGCCCGGCGGCGGGGCGCGCGGCGCGGCCATGTCGGAGCGGGAGGAGCGGCGTTTCGTGGAGCTGCCGCGGGAATCGGTGCGGTTGATGGCGGAAAGCACCGGGCTGGAGCTCAGCGACGAGGTGGCGGCGTTGTTGGCCGAAGACGTTTGTTACCGGTTGCGGGAGGCCACGCAGGTACGGCCGGCGGGGAGGGGCGGAGCGGCCCGGTCCCCGGTCCCGGTCCCCGGTCCCCGGTCCCCGGTCCCGGTCCCCGGTCTCGGTGACGGTGCCGCCCCCCCCCAGAACAGCTCCCAGTTCATGAAACACACGCGGCGACGCAAACTGACGGTGGAGGATTTCAACCGGGCCCTGCGCTGGAGTAACGTCGAGGTACGGGGGGGGGGGGGGTCCTGGGACCGGGGGGTGCCGGCCGCCTTCCCCCGCTGTGGGGCTGGGGATACTGGTGGTGGTGGGGATACTGGTGGTGGGGCTGGGGACGCTGGTGGGGCTGGGGAGACTGGTGGAGCTCGGGAGACTGGGGGGGCTGGGGATATTGGGGGGGTTGGGGGTACTGGTGAGGCTGGGGATACTGGTGGTGGTGATGGGAACACTGGTAGTGGGGCTGGGAACACTGGGGGACAGTCCCCAGTCCCCAGCCTGGGGTGGGCTGGCGATACTGGGGGGGCTGGGGATACTGGTGGAGGGGGGCTGGGGATACTGGTGGGGCTGGGCATACTGGGGGGGGGGGGCTGGGGACACTGGGGGGGCTGGGGACATGGCTGGGGAGACTGGTGGTGGGGCTGGGGAGACTGGTGGTGGGGCTGGGAACTGGGGGGGGCTGGGGACTGGGGGGGCTGGGGATACTGGTGGTGGCGATGGGGATACTGGTGGGGCTGGGACTCTGGGGGATACTGGTGGTGGGGCTGGGGATGCTGGTGGGGCTGGGGCGACTGGTGGAGCTGAGGACTCTGGTGGGGCTGGGGACACTGGTGGGGCTGGGGATGCAGCTGGGGGGGCTGGGGAAACTGGTGGTGGTGGAGGAGACGCTGGGGGGGCTGGGGACGGGGCTGGGGACACTGGTGAGACTGGGACACCGGTGGTACTGGGGACGCCGGCGGGGCTGGGTCCCGAGCGCAGCAGCGCGCCGCAGTGCTGCGGGTCGGGGTCCCCGCGCCTCGGTGCGTCCCCGGCGGGGGGGGGGGGGGGCGCTGCCACCGCAGTGTCCCCCCATCCCCCCCCCCCCAGGCGGTGTGCGGCTACGGCTCCCAGGACGCGCTCCCCTTCCGGGCCATCAAGGAGGGCGAGCTGTACTTCCAGGAGGACCGGGAGGTCAACCTGGTGGAGCTGGCCCTGGCCACCAACATCCCCAAGGGCTGCGCCGAGACGGCCGTGAGAGGTGAGGGGCTCCCCCCCGGCGCGGGCAGGGCGCGGGCAGGGCGCGGGCAGGGCGCTCACGGCCACCGCCGCGCTCTCTCTCGCAGTGCACGTCTCCTACCTGGATGGAAAAGGCAACCTGGAGCCGCAGGGAAGCGGTAAGGAGCGGCGGGGGGGGGGGGGACGCCCCCGGCTCGCGGTGGGGGGGACTCCGCGGCCGTGGGGGTGACGGTCCCGTCCCCCCCCCCGCCGCCATAGTGCCCAGCGCCGTCTCCACGCTGACGGACGACCTGCTCAAGTACTACCAGCACGTCACCCGGGCGGTGCTGGGCGACGACCCCCAGCTGATGAAGGTGGGGTGAGGCAGGGGGATCCCCCCCCCCCCACGCCCCGATCCCGAGCACCCGAGTGGGGCTGACTGACCCCCACCCCTCCCCGCGCCGTGGCCGGCGTCCTCGCCCGCAGGTGGCCCTGCAGGACCTGCAGACCAACTCCAAGATCTCGGCCCTCCTGCCCTACTTCGTCTACGTGGTCAGCGGGGTGAGCGGATGGGACCGGGGGGTCTCTGAGCCTGCGCCGGGGCCGGGGGGGGGGGACGGCTCCCCGCTGAGCCCGGCCCCGGTGCCTTGCCGGCAGGTGAAATCGGTGAGCCACGACCTGGAGCAGCTGAACCGGTTGTTGCACATCGCCCGCAGCCTGATCCAGAACCCTTTCCTCTGCCTGGGCTCTTACGTCCGCAGCCTGATCGCCAGCGTCATGTACTGCGCGCTGGAGCCGCTGGCCGCCTCCATCAACCCCCTCAACGACCACTGGACCCTGCGCGACTACGCCGCCATGCTGCTCAGCCGCATCTTCTGGTGGGGGGGGGGGACACGGGAACCCTCCCTGGGGCGCGGCGGGGAGACGGAGGGGGCGGCCGCCGCCGTTCCCCCGCCGCGGCGGGGACTGGAGCGTCCGCTCTGTCGCCCGCAGGACCCACGGCGACCTGGTGAGCGGCCTCTACCATCAAATCCTGCTCTCGCTCCAAAAGGTGCTGGCCGACCCCGTGCGTCCGCTCTGCTCCCACTACGGCGCGGTGGTGGGGCTGCACGCCCTGGGCTGGAAGGTGAGGGGCGGGGAGGGGGAACCGTGACCGCGTCCCCCGTCCCATCCCGCCGCTTGCCTGTCCGTTTGTCCGTCTGTCCCCTCCGCAGGCGGTGGAGCGGGTGCTGTACCCCCACCTTCCCACCTACTGGGCCAACCTGCAGGCGGTGCTGGACGACTACTCCGTCTCCAACGCCCAGGTCAAGGCCGACGGGCACAAAGTCTACGGTGCCATCCTGGTGAGCGCCTCGTCCTGCCGGGGGGCCCGGTTTGGCTCCCCTCCCGCCGCCAGCACCGTTTTCCCCCCCCCCTCCAGGTGGCTGTCGAACGCCTGCTGAAGATGAAGGCGCAGCAGGCGCCCGCCGCGGCGTCGGGGGCCGGCCCGCGGCAGGAGGGCTCCCCGCGGCACAGCCCCAAGCAGGACCCCCCGGCCGAGACGGGCTTCGGCCTCGGCCGGCCCCTGCTGCAGCTGGGGGGCGGCGGCGGCCCCCCGTCGGCATCGGCCCCCGCGCTGCCCACCCTCTCCCTGCACGACATGTACCGCGAGCTCTACGACTTCTTCGGCGACAGTTTGGCCGCCCGTTTCGGCACGGGACTGCCGCCGGCCACCTTGCCACCCCCCGGCACCCCCGAGGGAGCCCGGAAGGAGCCGGCGGCGTTTGGGGGCGAAGGGGCGGCGCGCAAGATGCCGCAGCTGACGGCCAGCGCCACGGTGAGCCCGCGGGAGGAGGAGAGCCCGCGGGGCGAACCCCCGGCCGGCCGCCCGGCCTTGCACCGTCCCGCCAGCCTGGCCCGGCCCCGCGGAGCCCCCCGGCAGCCCGGCCACCGCCCGGGCGCCCGCGATGTCTTCCAGAAATGCCGTTTCGCCCCGCGCGGCGCCCCGCGGTTCAGCTTCGTCATCGCGGGTCGCCAAGCCGGCCGGCGTTGCCAGGGCCCGCCTCTTCCAAACCAGCTTCCCCCAGCACCACGGACCCGGCCACGTCTCCCGCTACGCCCAGAAGTTGCCCATGATCGGACGGACCACCCGGCCGGCCCGGCGGTGGCCGCGGGCCGAGTACTCCCTCCACCTCCTCCTCTGAGGCGGGTGCTGGACGCTTGCCCCGCCGGCATGGGCGCCGGACCGGCTCTCGGCGCGGGGATCGGCGGGTGCCGCCCGCCCAGGGGTGCCCCTCTCGCTGTAGCGTGCGTCCGGTGGTTAATAAAAAGGTGTCGGCTGCTCGGCGCTGGGGGGTTTGTGGCGGCGGTGGCGGTGGGGTGCCGCGTCTCCGGCGCCGGGGTGGCGGGAGGCGGACGGTGTCCGTCCCCTCGCTGGCAAAGCCGAGGAGATGGCGGTTGCCAAAGCTCGCGCTGCCGAGGAGAGGGATGGAGCGGGTTGGTGGGTCGTGGTCTTCCTGGTGAAATCCCCCCGCCGACGGTGCCGACGCGGCGACGGACGGACGGACGGATGGACGGCTGCCACCAGCTCCGAGCAGGAGCTGTTCTGGGTGGGGTGGGAGGCGCGGGGTTACCAACCGCCATGGGGTTCAACGCCGACGGCAGCGGCTGGGCTGCGGCGGTGTCGGTGCTGCCGCAACAGGGCCGCGGAGGAGCCCGGCCCCGTGCCGCCGGGGCGGGGTGGGGCGCAGGAGGCCGGGCTGAGCGGAGGTGGCGGCGGCGGCGGTGGTGGAGGGGGGGAAACGGAAAATGGCGGTGTCCGTCCTGCAGCTGGCGGAACTGGCCCTCCACGGAGCCGCCTTCCTCTGCGGGATCGTCTGCGCTTCGGCCCTCACCGTGGCACAGGTACCGGCGTGGGTTGGGGGGCCGGCCATGTTGCTCGGCGGCGGGGGCGAGCTGGGGGTACGGCGGCTTCACCCCGCTCCTTACGCCCGGGGCTCCCTCCCGGTCCGCGCTGCTGCCCCGGCTGGGCTCCGTCCCGCTCCTGCCCTCGGCTGGGTCTGCCCTGGTGCCCCCCCCCCCCCAAAACCCCCCCCCGTGCCCCCCTGTTTGTGGCCACCGGGTGCCGTGGGGAGCCCGGACGGAGGCGGCGGCGAGGCGGGGTGCTGGGCAGGGGGGTTTTGGCCGAGCCCCCTGCCCGTCCCGCGGCCCCCACGGCGCGTCATGTGAGCAGAGAGCCAGCCGGGGCGGTTTGGGCTTCCTTCCTCCTCCAACGCTCCTCTCCTCCTCCTCACCGCGCCGGTCCGTCCTGCCGGGGCTGAGCCTGGCTCCCCCGCGGGTGCCGGGGCGGGGGGTCACCGAGCGGCAGCCCCCCCACCCACCCCGGCCTCCCCTTGGCAGGGAGAATTTGGCGGCTGGTGCATCCTCTACGGCACGGTGAGCTGGAACGGGACGGCGCTGGTGCCCAAGTCCTTCAGCCACGTCTCGCTCTGTTATTTCGTCTCGGCCGTTTCCATCGTGGTGGCCCTGTATTGCTTCTCCTCGCTCCTCTACGGCATCTACGGCTGCTGCACCGACGAGCCCCCGAGGTGAGCGGAGCCCGGGGGTGCCCCACGAAACCCCGCGCCCCGCTGACGCCGCTCCCCTTCTCTCGCAGGGACCGCGCTTGGCTCGGCATCACCCTGGTCCTCGCCTTCATCATCCTCTTCTTCCTCCTCATCTCAGCCTGCATCCTCCGCGTGGGGATGGATGCTTTCTGCGCCTCCATCGTGCAGACCAAAAGCCTCTCCAGGTAGCAACGCCCTTCCCTGGGGACGGGGGGGGGGGGGTTCCCTTGGGGGTCCCCCCCGCTTCTCCCCACACCTCAACCCCGCTCTTCCCCCCGTTCCCCTCCGCTGGCAGCTGCCAGGAGGCCGAGCACAAACCGTGGCTGTCCTACGCCCCGACCCGCTTCTACAGCAACCTCTACAGCGCCCAGGTGAGGCGGGGAGCGCGGCGAAGACCCCCCCTCCACTTCGTGCCCGCGGCGGGCGAGGAGGATGGGGACGAGCGGAAGAAACGCTCAAGCCCCCGCTCCGGGGAGAAGGGAGGGAGAAGTCTGTCCGTCTGTCCCGGGGCGAGGGACAGCGTCTGTGCACGGGGGGATGGTGCGAATAGGGGTGCAGGCGCGCGGTGGCTGCTGCCTTGGGGGGTCCCAGGTGTAGAAATTGGGGGGCGTGTGGCGCGGCTCGACTTCCCCCCCCCCTTGTCGCCCCGGCCCCGCAGGCGTCGGCCTGGGTGAACGTCTTCCTCTGGTGCCTGCTGAGCGCCCGGCTGCTGGTCCAGCGGCGGAGGGAGGCCCCTCTCCGGCTGCTGCGTCCCAACGATCCCGAGTGGAGCGCCGAGACGGAAGCCATTTTCGGGGGGACGCCCCATACGGCCCTGAAACCACGGCGGGGTGGGTGTGGAGCCGGACTCGGGGTTCGCTCCCTACGACGCAAGAGAAGGGAGATCCTTCGCCCTGCCACCTCCGCCGGTCCCCGCTGCGGTGACGAAGACAGAGGTGACGAAGGCCCCCTCTGGCAGCGAGTTGGGGCCAGGCGAACGTCGAGGCTTTTTTTTGGGTGCTTTGTGATTAAAAACAGAGGATTTCCGTGAGAGGAGCCTGCGGCTGGGTGGTTGTGGGCCTGAGCGGCTGAGGAGGAGGAGGAGGAGGAAGAGGAGGAGGAGGAGGAGGAGCTGGGGGAGAAGAAGAAGGAGGATGAGGAGGAGGATGAGGAGGAGGGTCACTGCTCAGCTCTGCCGGAGGAGGAGGAGGAGGAGGAGGTGGATGATGAGGATGATGACGAGGAGGAAGATGAGAAAGACGAGGAGAATGAGGAGGATGAGAAGGAGGAGGAGCATGAGGAAGAAGAGGAGGAGGAGGAGGAGGAGGAGGAGGTGGAAGAGAAGGAGGTGGAGATGGAGGAAGAAGAGGAGAAGAAGGAGGAGGACGAGGATGAGGATGATGAGGAGGAGGTGGAGAAGAAGGAGGATGAGGAGGAGGATGAGGAGGAGGAAGGGGGGTCACTGCTCAGCTCTGCCGGAGGAGGAGGAAGTGGTGGATGAGGAGGAGGAGGATGAGAAGGAGGAGGAGGAGGAGCATGAGGAAGAAGAGGAGGAGGAGGTGGAGGTAGAACAGAAGGAGGAGGAGGAGGAGGAGGAGGAGAGATGGAGGAGGAGGAGGAGGAGGAGGAGGAGGACGAGGAGGAGGTAGATGAGGAGGAGGAAGGGGGTCACTGCTCAGCTCTGCCAGAGGAGGAGGAGGAGGTGGATGAGGAGGAGGATGAGGAAGAAGAGGAGGAGGAGGAGAAGGATGAGGAGGTGGAGGAGGAGGTGGATGATGAGGATGAGCATGAGGAAGAAGAGGAGGAGGAAGAGGAGGATGAGGAGGAGGATGAGGAGGAGGATGAGGAGGAGGATGAGGAGGAGGATGAGGAGGAGGATGGGGGTCACTGCTCAGCTCTGCCAGAGGAAAAGGAGGAGGTGGATGAGGAGGAGGATGAGGAAGAAGAGGAGGAGGAGGAGAAGGATGATGATGAGGAGGAGGATGAGAAGGAGGAGGAGCATGAGGAAGAAGAGGAGGAGGAAGAGGAGGATGATGAGGAGGAAGGGGGTCACTGCTCAGCTCTGCCCGAGGAGGAGGAGGAGGATGAGGAAGAAGAGGAGGAGGAGGAGGAGGAGGAGGAGGAGGTGGAGGAGGAGGAGGTGGATGATGAGGATGAGGAGGAGCATGAGGAAGAAGAGGAGGAGGAGGAGGTGGAGGATGATGAGGAGGAGGTAGTGGAGGTGGAAGAGAAGGAGATGGAGGAGGTGGAGGAGGAAGAGGAGAAGGAGGAGGTGAAGAAGAAGGAGGATGAGGAAGAGGAGGAAGAGGATGATGATGAGGAGGAGGTGGAGGAGAAGGAGGAGGAGGATGAGGAAGAGGAAGGGGGTCACTGCTCAGCTCTGCCTGGGGAGGAGGAGGTGGAGCATGAGGAAGAAGAGGAGGATGAAAAGGAGGAGGATGATGAGGACGAGGAAGACAAGGAGGGCGAGGAGAAGGAGAACGATGATGAAGAGGAGGAGGAGGAAGGCGGCCAGGGCTCAGCCCCGCCCGCCGGCAGCTCCCGCCGCGGGCGGGGACCCGGCGCCGCCTGGGCCGCAGCGGCACCGGCCGCACAGGGGACGGGGGGGGGAACCGGCGCCGGGGGGGGGGAAAGACCCCGCCGCCATCGCCTCTGTCCTTCACCGGTACAAGCTCCCCACGGGGGGGGGTGCACCGTTCCCGGAGGCACTGCAATACCGGGACGATGCGCGGAGCGGAGGGAGCAAGCTCCGGGTCCAACTCCCAGACCCAAAAAGCCGTTTAATATAAAGTCCTCTCATCGAGGACGTATCAGATATTAAACTGATAAGAACAGATACTACACTTGATCTTAGCCAAAAGGCCGAGAAGCGATGCCTGCCTCTCCCCGACCCACCGCGACCCACCGCGCCCCACACGCTCCCACCTCGCGCTTTCTCCCCCCGCACCCGCACCGACCGCCCCGCTCCGCTCCGCGCCCCGCTCCCCGCGCTGCCCCCGCCCCGCACCGGGCTCCGCCGCCGCCGCCCCCCGCTGAGCCCCGGAGACCCCCGCCGCGGGGGCTCCCGGCGGCCCCTTCGGCCCCGAGCGATGCCCGATTTGCATAGCCACGCCCCTATCTGCGCTCTCCCGCCGCCCGCACGCCACGCCCCCTCGCCGCTTCGCCGCCGCGCTGAGCGCCCCTCATTTGCATGCGCCGCGCCCCTTCCCGGTTAATCCCTCACAAACCCCGCCCCCTCATTTGCATGCCCCGCCCCAGACACCCCCCAGCCCCGGGCGGGGCGCGGGGCCCCGCAGCCCCGGGTCCGGACGCTCCGAAGCCGCCGGGGCGCGGCCCGGGGTCGCCCGCTCCCGCCGGCGCTGCGGGACCTGGGGCCGCACCGGGGCCGGGAGGCCCTCGGCTCTCCCGCTCCGCCGACAGCTGCTCGCGGAGCCCGGCCCGGGAGCGCGGCGGGGAACCGGGCCCCGGGAGGGAACCGAGGGGACCGGCCCGGACCGGGCCCCGGGGGGGAAACCGAGACCCGGCGGAGCCCCGGGCCGGACGGAACCGAGTCCCCGAGGGGAACCGAGGGGGGGAACCGGGCCCCGGCGGAGCCTCGGGCCGGACAGAACCGAGTCCCGGAGAGGAACCGGGCCCCGGCGGAGCCTCGGGCCGGGGGAAACCGAGCCCCGGGGAGGGAACCGAGGGGACGGAACCGAGCCCTGGGGGGGGAACCGAGGGGGGGAACGGGGCCCCGGGGAGGGAACTGGGCCTCGGCGGAGCCCCGGGAAGGGAACCGAGGGGCGGAACCGGGCCCCGGGGGGGAAACCGAGGGGGGGAACCGGGCCCCGGCGGAGCCTCGGGCCGGGGGAAACCGAGCCCCGGGGGGGAACCGAGGGGGGGAACCGAGCCCCGGGGGGGAACCGAGGGGGGGAACCGGGCCCCGGGGGGGAACCGGTCCCCGGAGGGGAACCGAGGGGGGGACCGGGCCCCGGGGGGGAACCGAGGGGGGGAACCGGGCCCCGGGGGGGAACCGAGGGGGGGAACCGAGCCCCGGCGGAGCCCGCGGGCCGCGGCGGGGCCGGGGCTGCGCCCGGCGGGAGCGGAGCGGAGCCGCCGGGCACGGCCCAGCGCCGGGGGACGAAGCGCAGGGAGCGGGGCCGGGAGCGGAGCCCGGGGGCCCCCACGCACCTGGAGCGGGCACCGAGGCTCCCCCGCCGCCATCGCCTCTGTCCTTCAACCGGTACAAGCTCCCCACGGGGGGGGGGTGCACCGTTCCCGGAGGCACTGCAATACCGGGACGATGCGCGGAGCGGAGGGAGCAAGCTCCGGGTCCAACTCCCAGACCCAAAAAGCCGTTTAATATAAAGTCCTCTCATCGAGGACGTATCAGATATTAAACTGATAAGAACAGATACTACACTTGATCTTAGCCAAAAGGCCGAGAAGCGATGCCTGCCTCCCCCCGACCCACCGCGACCCACCGCGCCCCACACGCTCCCACCTCGCGCTTTCTCCCCCCGCACCCGCACCGACCGCCCCGCTCCGCTCCGCGCCCCGCTCCCCGCGCTGCCCCCGCCCCGCACCGGGCTCCGCCGCCGCCGCCCCCCGCCGAGCCCCGGAGACCCCCGCCGCGGGGGCTCCCAGCGGCCCGTTCGCCCCGAGCGATGCCCGATTTGCATAACCACGCCCCTTTCCCCAGCCACCGACTGCTCCTCGTTTGCATAACCCCGCCCGCCACACCGCCCGGCCACGCCCCCTCGCAGGTATCTCCTGACACGCCCCGCCCCCCGCTCGCCCCGCCGCTGCCCCAACCGCGCCCCAAATGGCTGCAAAACGCCCCAAAATGGCTCGGGGGGCGGGGGGGGGGCGTCCCCACAGCGCTCCGGCCCCCGCGGACAGCGAGGAAGAGGAGGATGATGGCTCCGAGGGAGCGCAAAGGCTCCATCGCTGCCTTGCAGATCTCCAGTTGAGGAGGCCAGTGAGGCTAACAATGGTAACGAGGCCAGTGAGGCTAACGAGGCCAGTGAAGGTAAGGAAGCCTGGGGAAGGGGATGAGGCCAATGAAGGTAATGAGGCCAGTGAGGCTAACGAGGCCTGGGGAAGGGGATGAGGCCAGTGAGGCTAACGAGGCCAGGGAAGGGGATGAGGCCAGGGAGGCTAACGAGGCCAGGGAAGGGGATGAGGCCAGGGAGGCTAACGAGGCCTGGGGAAGGGGATGAGGCCAGTGAGGCTAACGAGGCCTGGGAAGGGGATGAGGCCAGTGAGGCTAACAAGGCCTGGGGAAGGGGATGAGGCCAGTGAGGCTAACAAGGCCTGGGGAAGGGGATGAGGCCAGTGAGGCTAACGAGGCCAGGGAAGGGGATGAGGCCAGTGAGGCTAACGAGGCCTGGGAAGGGGATGAGGCCAGTGAGGCTAACGAGGCCTGGGAAGGGGATGAGGCCAGTGAGGCTAACGAGGCCTGGGGAAGGGGATGAAGCCAGTAAGGCTAACGAGGCCAGGGAAGGGGATGAGGCCAGTGAGGCTAACGAGGCCTGGGAAGGGGATGAGGCCAGTGAGGCTAACGAGGCCTGGGGAAGGGGATGAGGCCAGGGAGGCTAACGAGGCCAGGGAAGGGGATGAGGCCAGTGAGGCTAACGAGGCCTGGGAAGGGGATGAGGCCAGTGAGGCTAACGAGGCCTGGGGAAGGGGATGAGGCCAGGGAGGCTAACGAGGCCAGGGAAGGGGATGAGGCCAGGGAGGCTACCGAGGCCTGGGGAAGGGGATGAGGCCAGGGAGGCTAACGAGGCCAGGGAAGGGGATGAGGCCAGTGAGGCTAACGAGGCCAGGGAAGGGGATGAGGCCAGTGAGGCTAACGAGGCCTGGGGAAGGGGATGAGGCCAGTGAGGCTAACGAGGCGAGGGGAAGGGGATGAGGCCAGTGAGGCTAACGAGGCCAGTGAGCCTAACGAGGCCAGTGAAGGTAATGAGGCCGGGGAAGGGGACGAGGGGAGCCCCTCCTTGCAGCCGGGGGGTGCAGAGCCACCCCACTTTGGGCCCGAGCTCCCCTCCACGGGCAGAGACGGAGGCCCGGCCGCTGAGGATGAGTGCGGCTGGCGACGAGGGCCAGCGTGGCCGCGCTGCGGCCCCGAGGGCAATAACGGGGGGCCGGGGGGTCCCCAGCCCTTCGCCCCCCGAAGCAGCCGGAGGCGGGGGGCGGCTCAGGGTTTATTCGCAGGCGCCGAGGGGCGAGCGTTCCCCCCCTACAGCTTGCGGTAGGCGCCGACGGTGAGGTCGAAGAGGCGGGGGTGACAGAGCTGTCCCCGCTTGTCCAGCAGGAAGAAGAAGGGGTGTCCCTTCACCTTGAGGGGGATGGTGGCCGGGACCTCGGAGCGGTGAGCGCGGCAGGAGACGTGGCGTAAGGGGACGGTGACGGTGGGGCCGCGGCCCAGCCCCAACGGTCCGTGGGTGCTGATGATCACCTCCGTTCCTCCCCGCAGCAGCGTTATCCGGCGGACGGCGCGTAGCGGGAAGAGGCAACCGGCTGCCACGATCAACGAGCCTGCGGAAAGGGGAACGGGAGAACGGGGAGAGGGGGTCAGCGAGGCCCCGGGGCCGGTTCTAGGCCCCGCCACCTCACCCGGAGCCTCCCTTTCCCGGTACCGAGGGTGAGGCAGGAGGCGGTGAATCCAAAGCGCCATTTGTTATCGCGGGGCCGGAGGGGATCGTCGGGACCGGGCCCGGAGGCGGGACGAAGCGCCGTGAAAGCGAAATGAGCCAGATAAGTCCAGAAAAGGCCTTGCCCTGCGCAAAAGAATCCGGCCAAACGGAAGAATCGGTCCCGGTCGTGGCGGAACAGCACCACGTCCCGCGGAACCGCTGTCGCCACTTCCAGCGCCGCCGCCGCCGCCGCCCTCCGGGCGGCCGCCATAGCGCCCGTTCCGCCGCCACTTCCGGGTCGCTCGTTCAGCCACTTCCGGGTCGCTCACAGCCACTTCCGACGCCGGCCGCCATCTTTGTGCCGGGCGTGAACCCAAACCCGCCCTTCGCCCCGCCCACTTAAAGGCGCAGCACACCCAAAAGGCGCCAAAAGAGTTGAAACGGGTCGATTTATTGATTTATTTACAAAAAAACCGGTGGGGAATAAAACACCGGGGGCGGGGGGGGGGGGGGGGGGGAGGGGGGGAGAGGGGGCGCCGCTCATTTGAGAAACGCCACCTCGGGGATTTTGCCTTCCAGCTGCAAGAAAATGAGAAAAGGGGGGTGGGGGGCTCAGCCACGGCCTGGGGTGCCCCCGGGGAGGGGGTCCCTGGCTCAGCCCCCCCCATTAAACCCACCTTGAGCTGGGTGAAGACCTGCCCGGCCCGGCTGTAGTCCCAATCGTTGTCCTGCAGGCACCTGGGACACAGGAGAGGGGGAGATTTAGGGGGGCAGAGTCCCCCCACGGGGGTCCCAGGATGGGGTGGGGGGTCCCAGGATGGGGTGGGGGGTCCCAGGATGGGGTGGGGGGGTCCCCAGGACTTACTTCTGGGACCACTCGAGGTTCATTCCCGACTGCATGGAGAAAGCGGCCAGCATCTCCTGCTGCTCGGCGGAGAGCGTGGGCACGGGGCTGGAGGAAGGGGTGGGAGCCGGCATCAGGAAAGCCTTGCGGATCTCTTCGGTGGTGGCGTTGCGGACGAAGAGTTCGTCATTAACGATGCAAAGCCTGGAGGAGGGGGGGGCGAAGAGAGAGGGGGTGAACACGGGGAGGCGGAGGGGGACCCCCGAGGCCACCCAAAGCCCCTCGCCCAAGACCACGACCCAACAGCTCATGAAGATCCCCAAGGACGGAGACTCCACCGCCTCCCCGGGCGACCCCCACACCCCAAAATTGTCTCTAGACATTCAGAGGGACCCTCCAGTTCCCCCCAGTCCTGGCACTGGGCACCACAGGTAAAAGCCTGGCTCCACCCAGCGTGCCCAAGTAGCCAAAAAGGCCAATAGCCTCCTGGCTTGTGCCAGAATTAGGGTGGCCAGCAGGACGAGGGATGAGACTGTCCCCCTGTACTCAACACCCCCAATATTGTGTTTGGTTTTGAGCCCCAAAAAAGGGGCTGGAGGTGTCGAAAGAAAAGGAACGAGGCTGGGGAAGGCTCCGGAGAACAAGAGCAGGGGCTGAGGGAGCTGGGGGCGTTGGGGCTGGAGAAAAGGAGGCCGAGGGGAGACCTCGTCGCTCCCTCCGATGACCTGAACACAGGTTGGGGCGATGGGACGAGAGAAAACGGCCTCAAGTTGCACCAGGGAAGGTTTAAATTGGATATTAGGAATAATTTCTGCGCCCGAAGGGTCGCCAAGCACTGGAACGGGCTGCCCGGGGAAGCGGTGCAGTCCCCATCCCCGGAAAAATTTAAAAGACGTGGGGCTGAGGGTTTAGCGGAGGACTTGGCCGCGTTGGAATCGATGATCTTAAAGCTCTTCTCCAAGCTGAACAATTTTGTGATTAATTATATTAATGCTTCTATGATTCTACAACCTCTTTGCGCCCTTCCCCGCAGGTGTTTATCATCGAATCGCAGATCGGGCGACCCGTGCCAGCATCTCGCCACCCTCGGCGTAACAAATTTTTTCCTTTTATCTACTCTAAATCTCTCTCTTTTAGTTTAAAACCGTTCCCCCTCGTCCTGTCGCAACAGGCCCTGCTAAAAAGTCCATCCCCGTCTTTTTGAGAAGCGCCAAAAGGTGCAATAAGGTCTCCCCGGAGCCGTCTCTTCCCCAGGCTGACCAGCCCCGGCTCTGTCAGCCCTTCCTCACAGGAGAGATGCTCCAAGCCCCTTCCTCATCCTCGCGGCCCTTGGCCGGACTCGCTCCAGTACATCCATCCATACTGGGGAGCCCAGAACCGGACCCGCTCCTGGGTTTTCAATCCACGTCGCTCTCCTCTCATCCCATCCATGCGTCAACAGCTTCATCCGTGAAGCTTTTATCGGGGCCGAAAACCCGGCTGACGTGCCGGTAGCCGATAGTCGCCGCTTACCCGGCGTTGCCGGCCGGCACGGCGATGAACATCCGGGTGAAGGCCCGCACCGAGTCTCGGGATTTGCCGTCCACTGCGGGAGAGAGGGAGAGGAGGTGGTGGGAGGAAGGCCTGCGGCAAGGCGGGGGGCACGGGGCGGGCGACGCTCACCTTCCTTGAAGATCCCGTGGACGGCGAAGCAAAGCAGCGTGTTCTGAAAAAGAGGGGGATGGGGTGAAGGGGGTGGCAGGGTGCCCCCGGAGCAGGGTGGGGGGCAAAGGAGCTGCTCCCCCCTCCGCTCACCGTCTGGGCGCAGATATCCACCACGAAGGAGTTGATGTCGTGTTGGGTCTTGGGGAGCTCGTTGAGGAAAGCCACCACGTTGAGCCGCGTGTGTTTCAGCAGCTTGAAGCGCATGGCTGGGGAGGAAAACCAACGTTGAGCCCCCCTTCCCCGCCGCCACGCAGCTCGCCCACCCCCCAGGGCGGCTCGGCGCAGGGTGGGGACGCAACGGGGGGGCTTACTGGGGTCTTTCAGCTTCTTCACATTTCTGCTGTCCTTGAAATATTCGTTCAGGCTGTTCCTGCGGGGACAAGCGCCTGTAAAGGCTGCGGCGAGGCTGGGGGGGGGGGGGGGGGGGTCCTGCCTCTTGTCCCACCCCCGTGTCCGGCAGCGAGGGGTCGTACCTGGGGGGGTTTTGGGGCCCAAAGGGGATGCTGAGGGAGCAGCAGGCCCCGTCGTGATAAGCATCCAGCAGCCCCTGCCTGTCGCTGGAGTCGTAGATGGAGTAATACCTGGGGATGGGGGGGACACAGAAAGGTGACGGGGGGGTGAAAAAGGGTGGGGGGCAAGACCCTCGCCCTCCCCGGCACCGGCACTCACTGCTGTAAGAACCGCAGCACCAAAACTTTCAGGTCGTCTGAGCCGAAGTAGCTGCCCTAAAGAAGGGGGGAGAGCAGCGGTTACTCCCCAGGCGACAGCCACCCCCCCCTCAGCCCGGGATGGGGGCGCGGACCCCCCGCCACGTCCTTACCTTGCAGGGAGGCAGCGTCGTGGGGGCCTCCACGTCGAAGGCGATGGGTGGAGGGAGCTCGTGGCCGTCCTGGGGGGGGGGTGGCAAAGACGGGGATGGGGGAGCAAACCTCTCCCACTCCCCTGGCAGAGCTCCGGCACCCGCCTCCTGCCCCCCAGCAGGGCCCAGGGTCCCCCCCCAGCCCCCTCCTGCCCCCCCGAAAGGCTCAGTGTCCTCCTCAGCCCCCTCCTTCCCCCCAGCAGGACTCAGGGTCCCCCCCAGACCCCCAGCAGGGCTCAGGGTCCCCCCCCCCCCCCCCCTTCCTGCCCCCCAGAAAAGCTCAGTGTCCCCCCCAGCCTCCTCCTGCCCCCCAGAAAGGCTCAGAGTCCACCCCAGCAGGGCTTGGTGTCCCCTCAGAGCCCCCTCCTGCCCCCCAGCAGGGCTCAGGGTCCCCCCCAGACCCCCAGAAAGGCTCAGGGTCCCCCCCAGCAGGGCTCAGTGTCCCCCCCAGCCTCCTCCTGCCCCCCAGAAAGGCTCAGGGTCCCCCCCAGCAGGGCTCAGTGTCCCCCCAGAGCCCCCTCCTGCCCCCCAGCAGGGCTCAGGGTCCCCCCTCACTCACCAGCCGCAGAAGCTTCGGGAAGCGCTCTCTGACGGAGCTGCCGAGAGGGAGCAGAGTCAGCGCGGTGGCCGAGCCACCCGCCGGGGCCAAGCCTTGCCCCCACGGCAAACACCAGCCCCCTCCCCAGGACCCCTCCCCACACTGGGCCACCCCACCCCGGAGCCGTAGCGTGCGAGGGCACGTGGCGGGGCCACCCCACGGCTGCCTCCCCCCTCCCTGATGTCGCAGCCCCCCTCTGGGGGGGCCCGACGCTATTCCCCCCCACCCCGGGGCTGCCCCTGCCCCTGGGGGGGTCTCGGGCCGCATCTGATGAGGAACCGAGGGCCCTGCGGGCCGGCTCAGGACTTACCTGGCTCGTACTCACCTGGGTGCGGGTGCCCAGAGGAGAGGGGAAGGGGGAAGAGGAGAAATTCCCGCCGGTCGTGGCGCAACCGTTGGCACGACCCGGCTGTTTACAGCTGCCGGAGCCCCTGCGTTGGCGGGGGGGGGGCCCCAATCGAGCGAGCAGCGAGAACGGGGTGAAGCAGGGGTGGGGGGCAGAGGGGTTGGCAACCCCCAGGCAGAGCCTCTTCTCCTTCGTGCCGCTCCCTCCCGGCCCCAGGAGCGTGTCGGGCTCCGGGTACGGCCGCATCCGGAGCCGAGGCCCTCGCCCGCGCTGGGGGCCGGCGTCGGCGAGCCCAGGGGTGCCGCGGGGGGGCCTGCCCGGAGCGGTCTGGAGGCCTGCGCCAGGCCTGGGATAACGAGAACCTTCCCCGCGCCGGCCGCGGCTGGGCGGCAGCGTTTGGCCACTGCACGGCTGTGCCTGTCTTAGGTTGTTCCTCCCGTGAGGAATCTTACCCGTCTCTGGCTAGCCAGCCATCGTCGAGGGCCAAACGCGGGCGCAAGGGAGGGGGGCAGCTCCGTGGGGGGGAGGCCGGGGGCAACAACGCGATGCCCCGTGCCGTGTCCTGCAGCCCCCGAAAGCCCGTGGAAGGGCGGAGCGGTGTCGAAAGCCCCGTCTGCGCGGCAGAGGGGTGGGAGCGGCAGGCAGGGAGCGGGACGCTCCGGAGAAGAGGCTGTGTACCCCAAGGGAGGAGGAGGAGGAAGGGAGCAGCGAGGACGGGGAGGAAGGAGCAGGAAGAAAGCAGGGTCTCCGAGCAGCTGAAACAGATCTGCCGTCCTCCGGTAAACGGGCGATGGCCCGTCCCAGCATCGCACCACGACCAGGGGCTGTGTGGGAGCCTGGGGAGGGGGACGGGGGGTGTCCGGGCACCGGCGAGCAGAAGGCACGGGGTGTATGTGTGGGGAGGGGGCGGCCTCTCTTCGTCCTGCCGTGCTGCCCCCCGCGGAGCAGGGGCGGCCCACGGGCCCCTAGGGCCGCCCCAAGGCTAACACTGACCTGATGTAGGTAGACTGGTCCCGGAAAGCGTCGCAGAGCGGGTTTCCATCGAGCCAAAGCTCCTCCAGTTTGAGCCCCTTCACCTTGTCCAGCTCCCGATCCGATTTCAGCTGCGGCAGGGGGACAGAGGGAGAAGGGGTGAGGGGCCAGGGAGGAGACGGGGGACACGTGGAAGCCGGGGGGGTCCAGGGTGGCACCCACCTCGTTGCGAGAGAGGTCGAGGATCTTGAGGCCGGCGGCTTTCTGCGCCAGCTCGGACAGGTCGTCCAGGCGATAGAGCTTGTTGCTGCTCAGGTTTAGGGACTGCAGCTGCGGGGACGGACAGGGGCGATTAAGGGGGGACAGAAAGGGGGATTAGGGGGGGATACGGAGACGGGGGGTAGAAGGGGACGGAGATGGGGGTTAGGGGGGGTCCAGCTGGTGCCGCCGGAGCAGGGAGAAGCGTCCCATCCTCACCTCGGGGATGTTGTCCTCGATGATGCGCAGAACGACCAGCATGCAGCTCCGCTGGTTCAGCACCACGTCGATGCTCTGCGACACCAAATCTAGGGAGTGGGGGGGCAGAAACGGGGGGTGAGGCGCTGCCCGCCGAAGCCCCCTCCTCTCCCTCCTGTCCCCGGGGTGGCGAGCAGCGCTTACCCGGGTCGACGCGGAGGCTTTTGAGGTCCAACGCCCGCTGCGAACCATCGTATCTCTTGCTCATGCAGAGCTGGGACAACGCAACGAGGATGAGGGTGAGCGGGCTCTGCCTCCTCCCCTCCGCCCAGAGCCCGCACCCGGCCGCCCCGCTCACCTTCAGTTGCTCAATCTCCTCCGGTTTCAGCTCATTTTGCAGGGACTGAGGCGGAGCTGACGAGTTGATAATTATCACCACCTACAGAGAAAAAAAAAAAGCGGAGCAGACCGTGAGGCAGCGCACGCCAGCAGCGAACGCGCCCACGCAGAGCAGGGAGGAACGGCCGTGCCGGGAGATCGCTCGCTCGCTCCCACAGGGAGCGGCTCCCGGCCCGTCCGCCCCGGCAGCGTGGGAGAAGCCGCAGGAGGAGCCGCCGACCTTGTAGTTGTCCCTGTCGGTGATTTTACGGGAGACTTGCTTAAGGGCGCTGGCGGTGGTGGCGTCCTCCACGTAGAACTGGGCTCGGTTGTGGTCGTAGTGGAACTGAAAAAGGGGACAGGTTGGGGTCCGGGCAGCAGATCCCATGGAGCCGGAGCGTGGCCGCTCTCCTGGGGGGTGCATGCCCCCCGTCCCAGCCTGCCAGACCGCCCCGATCTCCCCAAAACGGGAAGGGAAGCAAAACCCGGGCACTCGGGCCCTGCTCACCTCGACGGGAGTGAAGGGAACGCTGCAAAGGTTCTGGATGGAGCTCAGCAACCACGACTTGTCGTATTTTTTCCCATATGGGATCTAAAAGACAATTTGCCCGGCATCAGGGCGCAGGCAGGGCGCAGGCAGGACTGGCAGCGGCACACGCTGCTCGACCGCTCGTGGAGGAACTGCCGCAGCCCCTGTCCAGGCCACGTGTGCTGCAGCTGGGCAGGACGCAGCTGCCTTCTGCCTATGCCCAGGAAAAAAAGAGAAAGAGAAGAGAAAGAGAAGAAGAGAAAGAGAAGAAGAGAAAGAGAAGAAGAGAAAGAGAAGAAGAGAAAGAGAAGAAGAGAAAGAGAAGAAGAGAAAGAGAAGAAGAGAAAGAGAAGAAGAGAAAGAGAAGAAGAGAAAGAGAAGAAGAGAAAGAGAAAACCAAAACTAGCACAAGATGGAAAGGAAAGAAAAAGAAAGGGGGAAAAGGGAAGGGAAAGGGGGAAAAGGGAAGGGAAAGGGACAGAACAGAATACGCTATTTCAGTTGGAGAGGGCCCACAGCGATCACCGCGCCCTTCAGGGCTGACCAAACACTAAAGCGCGCTGTTAAGGGCATCGTCCCGACGCCTCTGGACGCCGGCCAGGCGCGCGGCATCGACCGCCTCTCCAGGCGGCCCCGTTCCAGCGCCTGACCGCGCTCTCGGTAAAGAAACGCTCCCCGATATCAAACCCGAACCTCCCCCGGCGCAGCTTCGAGCCATTCCCACGCGTCCCATCCCCGGATCCCAGGGAGAAGAGCTCGGCTCTCCGCGTCCCCACCTCGGGAAGCTGCCGAGAGCGACGCGGTCGCCCCTCAGCCTCCTTCTCTCCAAGGATATTCCTCCCAGCCCTTCGCCACCTTTCTTCCCCTCCTCTGCGTTCAAGTTCACGTTCAAGCACCTTCACATCCTTTTTAAAAGCGGGGGGCCCGCAGCACTCGAGCTGAGGCCGCGCCAACGCTGAACGCAGCGGGACAAACCCCCTCTCTCGTCCGGCTGCGTTTGATGCCCCCCGGGACGCGGCACCCCCAGCTCCCCGTCTGCAGGGCGGCTCTCCAGCCACTCCCGATTTATCCTCGTGCTTGGCATTACTCCGTCCCGGGTGCAGAATCCGGCATTTTGACTTGTTAAATTTCATTCCATTAATCATAAAATCATTTAGTTTGGAAAAGGCCTTTGAGATCATCGAGTCCAACCGTTAACACAGCCAAGCCGAGCGCTAAAATCTGTCCCTCGGCTCCACATCTCCGCATCTTTTACATTTTTCCAGGGATGGGGACTCCACCGCTTCCCCGGGCAGCCCGTTCCAGTGCTCGGCGACCCTTTGGGCGCAGAAACTGTTCTTAATATCCGATCTAAACCTTCCCTGGCGCAACTTGAGGCCGTTTCCTCTCATCCCATCGCTTGGGAAAAAAGCCTGACCCCCGCCTGGCTCCAACCTCCTTCGGGTCGCTGCAGAGAGCGATGAGGTTTCCCCTCAACCTCCTTTTTTCAAGGCTGAACGCCCCCAGTTCCCTCAGCCGCTCGTCGTTAAGACGGGGACAGGGTGACAACATCCACGCTCGCTGTCCCCACGCTGCCACAAGACGCGTATCGCCATCCCCGTCCCCGCGCCGCGGAAAAGCAAGCGACGACGGCCGCGATCGCCGTCTCCACGCCGCAAAAAAAGGGGGGTAGGGGGTGGCGACGGCCGCGATTCCCCGTCCCTGCGCCGCCTGCTCCACTCACGGTGATCTTGAACCAGTTCCTGCGCCCGCCGTCGCGACTGGTGCCGCTGCTCCGCTCTGGGGTGGGAAGATCCCGTCTGACCGTGATGTGGATGTTGGCCGTGCGGTTTGGCCGCGGTCCGTAGGGCAAACTGGAAACAACGAGGAGAGATTTAGGGGGAGCCCTGAACCCCCCCCAGATCCCGGGGTGGCTCCGCGGGGCTCCCCCAGCCCGCAGCCGTCCGTACTCACTATCGGCTGCGGGGCCCGTCGTGAGCTTCGCTCATCGGGACGTCGCCGTCGTCCTCCTCCAGCCGCGCGCGGAGACCGGGGCCGCCGCGGCTACGGGAGCGGTGGTTCATCTCGCTGTACATCTTCCCCCGAAACGGGCCGCGGCCCTTCTTCCTGCGGCCCGAGAAGCCTCGGCCGCCCACGCGGTCATCGTGCTCTGCCCGGGCAGCACCGCTGTCAGCTGCCGCACCGGGCTGCTCCCGGTCCCAGCCCCGGGGTCTCTCCTGTGCTGGCTGACAGCCCCAGCCCCTCTCCCCGTTCCCATCCCCTCTCCCTGGCCCCCCATCTTCTCCCTTCTGTTCCTCATCCCCTCCCTCCAGCCCCCCAACCCCTCTCCCCGTTCCCCAACCCCTCTCCCCGGGCCCCCATCCCCTTGCTCCGGTCCCTGTCCCCTCTCCCAGTTCCCCATTCCCTCTCTCCAGCCCCCCAACTCCTCTCCCTGGTTCTCCATCTCCTCTCTCCTCTCCCCAACCCCTCTCCCCAGGCCCCATCCCCTCCCTCCGGCCCCCCATCCCCTCTCCCGGTTCCCCAACCCCTCTCCCCTTTTCCCCATCCCCTTCCCCAGGCCCCCATCCCTTCTCCCCGGTTCCCTGTCCCCTCCCTCCAGCCCCCCATCCCCTCTCCCGGGTCCCCATCTCCCGGTTCCCCATCCCCTCTCCCGGGACCCCTCTCTCCTCTCCCGGGCCCCATCTCCCGGTTCCCCCTCCCCTCTCCCGGGACCCCTCTCTCCTCTCCCGGGCCCCATCTCCCGGTTCCCCCTCCCCTCTCCCGGGACCCCTCTCTCCTCTCCCGGTTCCCCTCTTCCCTCGCCCGGTTCTCCAACCCCTCTCCCGGTTCCCCATGCCCAGGCCCCATCCCCTCTCCCGGGCCCCCTCTCTCCTCTCCCCGGTTCCCCGTCCCCTCCCCAGGCCCCATCCCCTCCGACCAGGCCCAACGTCACTTCCAACCGTCCGGGCCTATTGAGCTCCGCTCCCCGACACCTCCCGGGCCCGGGGCTTCCCCTCCCGGTCCCTCTCCACCCCATCCCGGCCCCGCCGCCCCGGCCCCGGCCCCCGCTCACCGCTGTAACCCCCCTTCCCCTCCTCCGCCATCGCCGCCCTCCGCTCCCGGCACCCGCGGCCTCAACGCCGCGCCACGCCCCCGCTCCGCGTCACTTCCGCCCGGAGGTCACCGTCTACCCCCGCGCATGCGCGCTCGACCCCGCCCCCCGCCCCCCCCCCGCCGCGGAGACTCCGAGGCCGCCGGTTCGATTCCCGCCCCGGGAAGAAGAGGTAGCGCGGTGGGGAGGGGCGACGGCTTTAATGGCGGGGTCCCAAAGCTTTAATGGGGGGGTTGCAGCCCCCGGGGGTCCCACAGCCCCCCCAGAGGGTCCCGCAGTCCATCTGGGGGCCCTATGGCATTACTGGGGTCCCCAGTCCCCCCCCCCCGGGGGTCCCCCAGTCCATTTGGGAAGCCCTAACGGCTTTACTGGGGTCCACAGTCCCCCCCTCACCGGGGGTCCCATGGCTTTAATGGGGGGGCTACAGTCCCTATGGGGGTCCCACGGCTTTAATAGGGTCCACAGCCCCCCCCTCCCCCAGGGGGTCCCACAGCTTTAATGGGGGGCTGCAGCCCCCCCAGGGGTCCCACAGTCCATCTAGGGACCCTACGGCTTTACTGGGGTCCCACAGCCCCCCCCAGGGGGTCCCACAGCTTTAATGGGGGGCTGCAGCCCCCCCAGGGGTCTCACAGTCCATCTAGGGACCCTACGGCTTTACTGGGGTCCCACAGCCCCCCCCAGGGGGTCCCACAGCTTTATCAGGGTCCACACCCCCCCCTCACCAGGGGTCCCACAGCTTTAATTGGGGGCTGCAGCCCCCCCCGGCGGTCCCACAGTCCATCTGGGGGCCCTACGGCTTTACTGGGGTCCACAGCCCCCCCTCCCGGGGGTCCCACGGCTTTAACAGGTGCCCCCAGCCCCCACAGGGGTCCCCCAGCCCCCTCCCTGGGAGCCCTACGGCTTCACCGGGGTCCCGGGGGTCCCCCGAGGGGCTGTGCCCCCTCTGGGGATCCACGGCCTGGGGGCGGGGGGGCACCTGGCAGCATTCCCGGGATTCCCGGCCCACCGGGAAGGGCCGCAGCCACCATGACCAGGCGGACGCAGGGACCGGCCTCGGCGTAGGCTGCGGGAGCCGTGGGGAGGGGACGCGGGGGGCTGCCCCCCGGCCCAGCCTGGCCCCTGGCGGGGGGACACGGGGGTCCCTGAGGCGGGTTGGGGTCCCAGGCAGCTCCCTGCCCCGTCCCCACGCTGACGTCCGTCTCCGAGCCCCGCAGAGCACGGACTGAGTCCGTCTGTCCCGGCCGGTGAGGACGAGGAGAGGGAGCGGGGAGGACGCTCAGGCCAGGAAAACGACGAAGACGATGAAGAAGACGATGAGGATGAGGAAGATCTTGACCATCAGCCAACGGTTGGAGGTGACCGACTGGAAGTATTTGAGGATCTCCCCGTGAGCCGCTTCCACGTTCAGCTGCGCGTCCTCCACGCTGGCGTCGATCCTGCGAGCCGGGGTGGGATGGGACAGTGAGGGGACGGACGGACGGAGCGAGGGGACGGACAGACAGACCGATACCTCTGGATCGTCTCCTCCTGCTCCTTCACCATGTGCGCCAGCTGCTGGAAAATGGAACCCAGTTCCACGATGGTGGATTCGATGTTCTGCATTGTGTCCGCCCGGCTCTGGATGTAGGAATCCTGCGGGAGAGCGGGAGCCATCAGTCCCTGCGTCCCCCCCACGGCTGGGTCGCTTCTGGGGGGGGGGATGTGTGTCTGTCCGTCTGTCCATCCCCCAGGCTCACATCCCCACCTGCTCATCGATCAGCTGTAGCTGCTGGCTCGTCCGTGCGTCCATCTCGATAGCCACCGCCCCGGAACGCTGCGGCTCGTCCTGCAGCACCGCCGAGCTGCCTGTGGGGAGAGCGGGGGCCCTGAGCGAATGGCGGGGGGGCACAAAGACCCCCATTTTTCCCCCAAAAAAATCCTGGCACTCACCCTTTCCCCCCCCAAAAAAATCCCGGCACTCACCCTTTCCCCCCCCCAAAAAATCCCGGCACTCACCCAGGTTGCCGGCAGCGAGGGGCAAAGCGGAGACGGGGGCGCGGGAGAAATGCTCGCGGCGGCTTCGCTGCTGCTTCAGGTTCTTGGGGGGGGGGGGACACGCAAAAATGGGGGGGTCAGGGCAGGCGGGGAGGGGAGGGGGAGGGTAAAAGGGGGGCGAGGACTCACTTCTGTCCGTACTTCCAGCACCGATTTGAAGTCGTTGGACATGGAGGCGAGTTTGGACTGGGAGAAGGGAAGAAGGGGGGATCAGGCGCCATGGGGGGGGCTCTGTGTGTCGTCCCCCCCCCCCCCCGGCGCCGTCCCCATCCCCACCTGCAGCGACACCACGACGGTGTTGGAGTGGGTCTGGACGTGGCGCCCGTTCTGGCCCCCCCGGGCCCGCACCACCTCCTGCAGCTGCGCGATTTGCTTGTTCAGGCTGTTGATGTCCTGTCAGGGTGACACGGGGGGGGGGTTGAGGGGGTCAGGGACACCCCCAAATGTGCGTCCCCCCCCTCCGCACACCCCCCCGACCCCCACCTGCTTGATGATGTAAGTCAGCTCCTCGATTTCCACGGCTTTGTCATCGAAAAGGGACTTGCGCTTGGCCACTGCCAGCGGCAACCGGAGACGGGGGGGGGACACAGAGGGGGAGGGGCAGCCGTCAGGGCACCCCCCTGCCCCCCCTTGTGCCCCCCACCCCCCCCAGGAACCCCCTCCCCAACTCACGGATCGTCAGCTTCTCCAGCTTGGCGAAAGTGTTGCTGAGGTCCTTCCCGATGCGCCTGGGAAGCGGAGAGGGGACCCGTCAGAATCGGGGGGTCCCTGGCCCCCCACCCCACCTCGGGGACCTGTCACCGTCCCCCTGCCACCCCCAGGGACCCCTCTGTCCCCCTCCTGCCATGCCCAGAGGCCCCTTCACCGTCCCCCTGCCACCCTTGGGGACCCTCCTGTCCCCCTGCCACCCCCAAGGACCCCCCTGTCCCCCTCCTGCCACCCCCAGTGACCCCGTCCCCGTCCCCCTGCCACCCCCAGGGACCTCCCTGTCCCCCTCCTGCCACCCCCAGTGACCCCATCCCCGTCCCCCTCCTGCCACCCCCAGGGACCCCCCTGTCCCCCTCCTGCCACCCCCAGTGACCCCGTCCCAGTCCCCCCACCCCCAAGGACCCCCCTGTCCCCCTCGTGCCATGCCCAGGGACCCCATCCCCGTCCCCCTGCCCCCCTGGGGACGCCCCTGTCCCCCTCCTGCCACCCCCAGTGACCCCGTCCCCCTGCCACCCTTGGGGACCCCCCCCGTCCCCCTCCTGCCACTCCCAGTGACCCCGTCCCCGTCCCCCTGCCCCCCCCGGTGACCTGGGGACCCCCCTGTCCCCCTCCTGCCACCCCCAGTGACCCCGTCCCTGTCCCCCCACCCCCAAGGACCCCCCTGCCATGCCCAGTGACCCCGTCCCCATCCCCCTGCCCCCCCGGGGACCCCCCTGTCCCCCTCCTGCCACCCCCAGTGACCCCGTCCCCGTCCCCCTGCCCCCCCGGGGACCCCCCTGTCCCCCTCCTGCCACCCCCGGGGACTCACTTGGCCATGAGGCTGAACTCGCTGCGCTGCCGCCCGACGCCCGGGGCCGCTCTACCGGGCTGCACCCCATCCTGCGGCGGGGAAACGGGGGGGTGAGACCGGGGGGGAAGGGGCAGAGGGGACCCCCGGGACCCCCGGGATAACCGGGACCGCCCCCCCCCCCCCGGCGGACCCCCACCTGCCGGCCCTGCAGGGATTTGCAAGCGGAGAGGAATTCCTGGGTCCTGTCGCGACACGACATGGCGTCCGGGGGGGGTGGCGGCGGCGGGGCGGCGAGGGGCGGGGGGGGCACGGTTTGGGTCTGGGGGGGCCCCAGGTAAACGCCCGGTTCCCGCTGCCTAGAGCCGTGCCGGCGCCGGGCGTTCATCGGGGCTCATCACCTGCCGCTGCGGAGCGGGGCGGGGGTCAGCGGCGGCCGGGGACCCCCTACGGCCACCGGGGACCCCGCCAGGGCCACCGGGAGCCACTGGGGACCCCCCCCGCGGCCACCGGGGACCCTGCCAGGGCCACCGGGACCAACCTGAGACCCCCCCACGGCCACCGAGGACCCCGACATGGCCACCGGGAGCCACCGGGGACCCCCCACGGCCACCGAGGACCCCGACATGGCCTCCGGGAGCCACCGGGGACCCCCCACGGCCACCGGGGAGCCACCAGGGACCCCCCCACGTTGACGGGGGACCCCGCCATGGCCACCGGGACCAACCCGAGACCCCCCCACGGCCACCGAGGACCCCAACATGGCCACCGGGACCAACCCGAGACCCCCCCACGGCCACCAGGAGCCACCGGGGACCCCCCACGGCCACCGGGGACCCCGCCATGGCCACCGGGACCAACCCGAGACCCCCCCACGGCCACCGGGGACCCCGACATGGCCACCGGGAGCCACCGGGACCCCACCACCACCCCCAGGACCCCCCCCCCACCGCTCCCGGGACACCTCTACGGCCACCGGAACCAACCGGGGACCCCCTCATGGCCATCAGGAGCCACCGGGGACCCCCCCATGGCCACCGGGACCCCCCCACGGCCACCGGGAACCCCCCCCCCGGCCACCGGGACCCTCCCATGGCCACCGGGACCCCCCCATGGCCACCAGGAGCCACCGGGGACCCCCCCACGGCCACCGGGACCCCCCCCCACCGCCCCCGGGACACCTCTACGGCCACCGGGAGCCTCCGGGCCCGCCCCCCTCCCTCCCGGCCTCCGGGCAACCGGGCCCCCCGCACCGCCCCTCCCCGGCCGGGGGCGGGGACGGGGGGGGTCGCGGAGGGGCGGGGCCACACGCGCGTCTACCGGTTTAGCCCCGCCCCTCCCGGGCCGCCGCGCGCTCACCGGGACTCGGGTCGGGCCGGGCGCCGCCGCCGGGATCCACCGGCCGCGCTGACGTCACTGCCACGTCGCTTCCCCCCCCCCCGGGGGCCGCGCGTTATGCGCCCGTCAGTCCTCCGGAAGTGGCACTCTATGGGCCGGCGGTCCTCCAGGGCACCGGAAGTGCCCGTCAGCCCTCCGGAAGTCACCCTCTGTGGGCCGGCAGTCCGCCAGGAACCCGGAAGTCGCGCTCTGGGCGTTCCCTAGCAACAGGCTCCACCCCTAGCAACCGCGACCGGCACCCCTAGCAACCAGCCCCTCCCCTAGCAACCGCTACCCGCCCTAGCAACCAGGCCACGACCTTGGCAACCGCCGTCGCCCTTAGCAACCGGGCCTCCCCCCCCACCCCCACCCCGGCTCGGTGACCGCACCGTGACGCCATCAGATGACCTCACAGCCCCTCTCCCCACGTCAGAACCCCCCCTTTCCCCCGTTGGAGGCGTCCGGGCAGAGAGGGGCGGAGTCGGGAGCGGCGTCAACGGGTTTTATTGGGGGTGGGGGGCGGTCGGGAGGGTCCCATCGGCGGCGGGGGGGGTCCCGGTGCGGCGCCCCCCGGTGGTCCCGGTGCTGGGTGGTCCCGGCGGGGATGGCGGGGGAAGGTCACTCCCGCTTCTTGTAATCCTCGAGGTGGGCGAGCACCCAAGCGGCGGGGCCCAGGCAAGCGACGAACATGGCGACGAAGCCCACGACGCTCTCCTGCGGGCACAGCGCCGTCAGCCCCGGGCCTCCCCCTCGCAAGGTCACCCGCCACCCCGGTTCCCCCCACCCCGAGCCGCCCCCGCGCTCACCCCGGGCCCCAGCGGATGCTGCGGCGGCCCCGAGATGAGGCCGCGTTGGGCCGGGCCGGGCCGGGCCGCGGAGCGCAGGAGGGAACGGGCCAAGCGGGCGGCGAGCGGCATGGCGGCGGCGGAAGCGGAAGCGACCGGACCCCTCACTTCCGGCGGATGGGGCGGGAAGAGAGGCCCTGCCCCCTTACACGCTCACCCCGCCCCCGCGCTCAAGCCCCGCCCCCAAACCAACCCCCCGGCCTATAGCGCACCCCTACCGCCCCGCCCTCAAGCCCCGCCCCTCGGCCACAAACCCCGCCCCTCACCCAACACCGCCGCCGCTTCCCCTTGCCCAAGCCCCGCCCACAAACATGGCCCCCGCCCCCTCGGAGTAACCACGCCCCCTCGGCATTACCCCACCGCTGGGCAGCGCCGTCCTCCAGGCCGGGAGGGGGCGCTCTTCCCCCAGTTACTTACTGGGGTTAACTGGGCAGGATCCCCCCCATGCCGAGGCCAAATTAAACATTTATTATTATTATTATTATTATTATTATTTATTTGTTACATACAAACAAAATCGCCGGAAAAGAACAAAAAAAAAAAAAAGGGGGGGGGATAAGGGGGGGGAGGGAAGGGGCCTCGACTCCCGCGAGGCGCCAAAACAAACCGGAACGGGCAAAAACCCCCTTCCAGCCCCAAAATGAACCCCGCCCCTCCCCCCCCAGCCCCCCAACGACCCCCCCCCCCCCAAGGAGGGGGATGGGTGTCCGCCCCCCCCCTCCCCCCCCACCGCCGTCACCCATTCGGTGACCGGAGGAGGCGAGGGGTTCGGCGAGGCTGGGTACCTGTCCCGGAGAGGTGGTGGTGGTGGTTTTGGGTCAAAACCATCGGATTTAGGTCCAGCAAGGGGCGGGGCTCAGTGGCAGCACCCCCCGCAGTGCCCCCCCCCGGGGTGGGGGTGGCTCTCCCCCGAACTTGGTCCGGCGGCTGAGGATCTCGTAGGAGGAATCGTCCCCGCAGCAGCCGGAGACGCTGGGGGAGGTGGCGTCCACCTCGAACCTGGGGGAGAGGAAGGGGTTAACAGCGTCACCGTCACCCCGACACAACCCCCCCCCCGTGTCACCCCGACACCCCCCCGCGTCACCCCGACCCACCCCCGCGTCACCCCGACCCTCCCCTGCGTCACCCTCCCTGGCTGGCGCGGGGACGGGAGGTGACGGCGGAAGGGGGGGGGGGGGGAAACACCCGGAAAAGGGGAAAAAACACCCTAAAAAACACCCGGGCGAGGGGTTAAACACACCTGGGCAAGGGGTGAAAAAGGAAAAAACACCAGGAAAATGGGGTTGCAGCGCTAAAAAAGGGATAAAAACCCTCTAAAAATAGATTAAAAGAATTAAAAAAAAAACACCATACGGAAAAGAGAGGGGAACACCTGGAAAACAGGTTAAAACACCTGGAAAGGGGGTTAAAACACCCTAAAAACAGCTGGAAAAGGGATTAAAATGAAAAAACACAATAGAAAAGGGATAAAAGAAATTCCTAGAAAAGGGATAAAAAAAGCCCAACAAAAAAAAATAAAAATAGATGGAAAACAGGTTAAAAGAAAACACATGGAAAAGGGGGGGGACACCCTAAAAACACCCGGAAAAGGGTTTAAAAATGAACAAACAAAAGGAAACAGAAAAGGGATTAAAAAAAAATCGCTAGAAAAGGGATTAAAGCAACCCAGAAAAGGGATTTTTAAAATAATAAAAAAAAAAATCTGGAAAAAGAGACTAAAAAATCTGGAAAAAGGGGGGGAAACACCCAGAAAGCAGGTTAAAAAACACCCGGAAAAGGGGGTTAAAACACCCTAAAAATACCTGGAAAAGGGATTTAAGGAAGAAAAAAACCCAACAAGAAACAAAAAAACAGAAAGGGGATACAAAAATCCCTAAAAATGGGATTAAAAACCACCCAGAAGAAGAATTTAAAAAAAAAAAAAAAATCAGAAAAGGGGCTGAAAAACACCCTGAAACACTGGACAAGAGGTAAAAAACACCCCCGGAAAATGCAGTTAAACACCCCATAAACACCCAGAAAAGGGGCAAAAATACAACCCCCAAAAAAAGATTAAAAAAAACCCCCAAAAAACAGAAAAGGGGCTAAAAAATCCCAGAAAAGGGGCAAAAAACCACCCTAAAACCAGCCGGGAAAGGGGTTTTAAAACAGCCCCCAAAACACCCAGAAAAGGAGCTGAAAATCCCTCAGAAAAGGGGTTGAAAACACCTGGAAATCAGCTGGAAAAGGGGTAAAAATAAAAACAGAAAAGGGGTAAAAAAACCTGGAGAACAGCTAGAAAAGGGGGCAAAAACCTCTGGAAAAGGGGCAAAAAACCCCAGAAAATAGATTAAAAACGCCCGGGAAATGGGTTAAAAAAAAAAAAAAGGAAAAGAGGCAAAAACCGCCTTGGAAAAAGAGTTTAAAAAAAACTGGAAAAGGGACTAAACTCCCCAGAAAAGGGGATAAACCTCCCTCAGAAAGTGGGTTTAAAAAAAAAAACACAGAAAAGGGGCAAAAAAAAAATTGGAAAAGGGGTTAAAAAACACTCAGAAAATGCGTTCAAACCCCTCAGAAAAGGAGCTAAAAACCTCTCTGGGAAGAGGGGCTAAAATCGCCTCAGAAAAGGGGCTAAAAACGCCTCAGAAAAGGGGTTCATACCCCTCAGAAAAGGCTAAAAAAACAGAAAAGGGGTTAAAAACCCCAGAAAAGGGGCAAAACTCTTCAGAAAAGGTGCAAAACTCCTCAGAAAAGGGGCTAAAAAAAAAACCACCACAGAAAAGGGGCTCAAATAAACCCAGAAAAGGGGGCTAAAAAACCCCAGAAAATGGCGGCAAAATGCCTCAGAAAATGGGGCTAAAAACCCCCATAGAAAATGGGTTCAAACCCCCTGGAAAAGGAGCTAAAACCCCCTCAAAGGGGGCTAAAAATAATCCGAAAATGGCTTAGAAACCCCAGAAAAGGGGCAAAACTCCCCAGAAAAGGGGTAAAAACCCCTCTAGGAAAAGGGGCTAAAATAACACAGAAAAGGGGCTCAAAAAAAAAAAAACCCAAACAGAAAAAGGGGGCTAAAAATCCCTCAGAAAAGGGGTTCAAAGTCCCCCAGAAAAGGGGCTAAAATCCCTCAGAAAATGGGTTAAATACCCCAGAGAAGGGGCAAAACTCCTCAGAAAAGGGGATAAAAAGCCCTGGAAAAGGGGCTAAACAGCCCTCAGAAAATGGATTCAACCTCCCTGGAAAAAGAGGCTGAAATCCCCTCAGAAAAGGGTTCACCAACCCCAGAAAAGGGGCTCAAAAAAAAAAAAAACCAAAAACCAGAAAAGGGGCTAAAATCCCTCAGAAAAGAGGGGCTAAAAACCTCCCGGAAAAGGGGCCAAAAACTCTCAGAAAATGGGTTAAAAACCCGAGAAAAGGGGTAAACTCCTCAGAAAAGTAGCTAAAAAGCCCTCAGAAAAGGGGCTTAAAAAAAAAAATGGAAAAGGGACTAAAACCCCCTGGAAAAGGGGGATAAACCCGCCCAGAAAATGGGGGGAAAATGCCTCAGAAAAGGGACTAAAAATCCCCGGAAAATTGGTTAGAAAAAACAGGAAAGGGACTAAAAACTCCTCAGAAAAGGGCCTAAAAAGCCCCCTGGAAAAAGGGCTCAAAAAAACCCAGAAAAAGGACAAAAAAACCCTGGAAAAGGGGGGATAAAAGCCCCCAGAAAATGGGGGAAAAACGCCTCAGAACAGGGACTAAAAACCCCCGGAAAAGGGACTAAAAAGCCCTGGAAAATTGGTTAGAAAAAAGAGAAAAGGGGCAAAACTCCTCAGAAAAGGGGCAAAACTCCTCAGAAAAGGGGGGAAAAACCCCTCCCGAAAATGGGGGAAAAACCCCTCCCGAAAATGGGGGAAAAACGCCTCAGAAAAGGGACTAAAAACCCCAGAAAAGGGACTAAAGCCCTCAGAAAAGGGGCTGAAACCCCTCAGAAAATTGGTTATAAAAACCACAAAAGGGACTAAAAACCCCTCAGAAAAGGGACTAAAAAGCCCCCTGGAAAAAGGGCTCAAAAAAAACCCAGGAAAGGGACTAAAACCCCCTGGAAAAGGGAGGATAAAACCACCCAGAAAATGGGGGAAAAACGCCTCAGAAACGGGACTAAACACCCCAGAAACGGGACTAAACACCCCAGAAACGGGACTAAACACCCCTCAGAAAAGGGACTAAAAACCCCTCAGAAAATTGGTTAGAAAAACCACAAAAGGGGCAAAACTCCTCAGAAAAGGGGCAAAACTCCTCAGAAAAGGGGCAAAACTCCTCAGAAAAGGGGCTAAAAAGCCCCCTGGAAAAGGGGTTCAAGCTCCCCAGAAAATGGGCTCAAAAAAAAAAAAAAAACAGAAAAGGGACTAAACCCCCCTGGAAAAGGGGGGGTAAAACCCCCCAGAAAATGGAGAAGAAAGGCCTCAGAAAGAGGACTAAAAACCCCCGGAAAAGGGACTAAAAAGCCTGCAGAAAATTGGTTAGAAAAAACAGAAAAGGGGCAAAACTCTTTAGAAAAGGGGCAAACCTCCTCAGAAAAGGGGCAAAACTCCTCAGAAAATGGGTTCAACCTCCCCAGAAAAGGGGCTAAAATCCCTCAGAAAAGGGGGGCTAAAATCCCTCAGAAAAGAGGCAAAGCCCCCCGGAAAAGGGGCTAAAAAGCCCCCCGGAAAAGGGGCTAAAAAGCCCCCCGGAAAAGGGGCTAAAAGCCCCCCAGAAAAGGGGCTAAAAACCCCTCGGAAAAGGGCTAAAAACCCCTCGGAAAAGGGCTAAAAACCCCTCGGAAAAGGGCTAAAAACCCCTCGGAAAAGGGCTAAAAACCCCTCGGAAAAGGGCTAAAAACCCCTCGGAAAAGGGCTAAAAACCCCTCGGAAAAGGGACTAAAAACCCCTCGGAAAAGGGACTAAAAACCCCTCGGAAAAGGGACTAAAAACCCCTCGGAAAACTGGTTAGAAAAACCAGAAAAGGGGCAAAACTCCTCAGAAAAGGGGCAAAACTCCTCAGAAAAGGGGCAAAACTCCTCAGAAAAGGGGCAAAACTCCTCAGAAAAGGGGCTAAAAACCCCTCAGAAAAGGGGCTAAAAACCCCTCAGAAAAGGGGGGATAACCCCCCCCAGAAAAGGGACTAAAAAACTCAGAAAAGGGACTAAAGCCCTCAGAAAAGGGGCAAAACTCCTCAGAAAAGGGACTAAAGCCCTCAGAAAAGGGGCAAAACTCCTCAGAAAAGGGGCTAAAAACCCCTCAGAAAAGGGGGGATAACCCCCCCCAGAAAAGGGGGGAAAAACGCCTCAGAAAAGGGACTAAAAACCCCAGAAAAGGGACTAAAGCCCTCAGAAAAGGGGCAAAACTCCTCAGAAAAGGGGCTAAAAACCCCTCAGAAAAGGGGGGATAACCCCCCCCCAGAAAAGGGGGGAAAAACGCCTCAGAAAAGGGACTAAAAACCCCAGAAAAGGGACTAAAGCCCTCAGAAAAGGGACTAAAGCCCTCAGAAAAGGGGCAAAACTCCTCAGAAAAGGGGTTCAAACCCCCCCTGGAAAAGGGGCTCAAAAAAACCCAGGAAAGGGACTAAAACCCTCTGGAAAAGGGAGGATAAATCCCCTCAGAAAAGGGACTAAAAACCCCTCAGAAAAGGGACTAAAAACCCCTCAGAAAATTGGTTAGAAAAACCAGAAAAGGGGCAAAACTTCTCAGAAAATGGGTTCAAACCCCCGGGAAACGGGGCTCTCCCCGGGCCCTGGCGCCGAGGGGGGGGACACCCGAGCACCCACCTCTCTCGGCTGCCCCTGCCCCGCCTGCCCGCGTCGCCCGGCCCCGGCACGTTGCCAGCGCACTGAAAAGACAGTCGTGCGAACAACGTGTTACAGACGGACGGACGGACAAACCCCCCTCCTCCTCCTCCCCCCTGCCCCAGGCTGGAAAAACGGGGTAAAACCAAGCAAATTTGGGTGTTTTTGACGCTTACTGGAGCGCTTCTCGGAAGAACTGGTAGGCGCCGTGGTTGTGTTTAAACACTGTCAGCATCACCTTCTTCATCTGCGTGCTGGGGAGGGGGCGAGAGACGGGGAAGGGGGGGCTCAGCCAGGGGTCAGCAGCCCCAAAACCGCCTGTTTTTCCCCCAAAAATAAGCCGTGGGTTGTCACCTGTTGGCCACCAGCTGGAGGATCTGTAGGAGGAACTTGCCCAGCCCTCGCCGCCGGACCCGGCTCTCCAGCTGCACCTCGTAGCTGCGGGGATAAACCCCCCCGCCACAGAGTTATAAAGTGCGGGAAACCCTTTTTTGGGGTTTTTTACCCCATTTTTGGGGGTACTCACCAGTAGAGAACCTCGTCGCCGCACTCGACGTCGAAGCGGAAGTGGGAGAAGGCGACGGGGCCGGCGCTGGGCTCGCGGGCGATCAGGTACCAGGCTCGGTCGTCCCGCAGCTCCTCCCGCTTCTCCCGCTCCTTCCAGCCCCACTCGCTCTGCTCGTACCTGCCCGTTTGGGGTGAAAAATAAAGATTTTGGGGCAAAAGCCAGCAATGGTTGGGGGGAAAAATCCCCGCAATGATTTGGGGGGCAAAAAAACCCCCAAATCCCAATGATTTGGCAGGGCAAAAAACACCCCCCAACCATTCTGGGGCAAAAAGACGTAACAATTTTGGGGCAAAACCATGAATTTTGTGGGAAAAACACCTCCCCCAACAATCTTGGGGGGCAAACCCCAAACCCCAACAATTGGGGGGGGGGGCAAAAACCCCACCCCAACCCCCAAAACACACCCCCAACCATTTGGGGGAGAAAAGAAATTCCCGATCATTTGGGGGAGCAGAGAAAACCTCAATGATTCTGGGGGGGAAAAAAAAAAAAAGAAAAACCCAAAATAATTTCGGGGCAAAGAGAAAAAAACAAACAACTTCAGGAAAAAAAAAAAAACAAAACCAAAACTATTTAGGGGAAAAAAAACAAACAATGATTTTTTTGGGGGAAAAAAAACCCATAATGATTTCAAGGGGGAAAAAAAACCCCAGCGATTTCAGGGCAAAACCAAAAAAAGCCCAATGATTTTTTTGGGAAAGAAAAATTACTTGGGGAGCAAAAAACCCCAATGATTTCAGGGAGCAAAACCAAAAAACCCAATGATTTCAGGGTAAAAAAAAATCCAAACAAACAACGATTTGGAGAAGCAAAAAAACCACCAATGATTTTGGGGAAAAAAAAAAAACCCAACCATTTCAGGGAGCAAAACCAAAACCCCAACAATTTCAGGAAAAAAACAAAACCAAAGATTTTGGAGGGAAAAAACCCAATGATTTGGAGGGGCAAAAAAAAACTCCAACGATTTGGGGAGCAAAAAACCACCCCAACAATTTTTTGGGGAAAAAAAAAAAGAAAACCCAACAATTTTAGAGCAAGAAAAAAGAAAACTCAGTGATTTTGTGGCAGAAAAAAAAAAAGAAAATCCAAGGATTTTGGGGCGCAAAATCAAAACCGCAATGATTTCAGGGCAAAAAAATCTCCACTGATTTCAGGGAGCAAAAAAAAAACCCAATGATTTGGGGAGCAAATAAAAGAAAACTCAACGGTTTTGGGGAGAAAAAAACCCAAAGATTTTGGGGAGCAAAACCAAAACCTCAACAATTTCAGGGGAAAAAAACCCAATGATTTTGTGGAGAAAAAAAAAAAAAAGCCCAAGATTTTGGGGAGAAAAAAAAAAAAACACAAAGATTTTGGAGGGAAAAAAACAATGATCTTGGGGGGAAAAAAAAAACCACAATGATTTGGGGGCAAAAAGAGAAAATCCAACAATTTTGGTGCGCAAAACCAAAACCCCAACAATTTCAGGGCAAAAAAAAAAGAAAAAACCCAACGATTTCAGGGAACAAAAACCTCCACTGATTTCAGGGAGCAAAAAAAACCCCAATGATTTGGGGAGGAAAAAAAAAGCAAACTCAATGGTTTTGGGGCGAAAAAAAATAACAATTTTGGGGAGGAAAAAAACCCAATGACTTTGGGGAGCAAAACCAAAACCCCGACGATTTCAGGGCAAAAAAACCCGGCCCAATTGTTTTGAGAAAAAAAAAAAAAAAACACAAACAATTTGGAGAAGCAGAGAAAACCCCAACGATTTGGGGGAGCAAAAAAAACCCCAACGATTTGGGGGAGCAAAAAAAACCCCAACGATTTGGGGGAGCAAAAAAAAACCCCCAACGATTTGGGGGAGCAAAAAAAAACCCCCAACGATTTGGGGGAGAAAAAAAAAACCCCCCAACAATTTGGGGGAGAAAAAAAAAACCCCCCACGATTTGGGGGAGAAAAAAAAAACCCCCAACGATTTGGGGGAGAAAAAAATCCCAATGATTTGGGGGGAAAAAGAAAAACTAACGATTTTGGGGAGCAAAAAAAAAAACCCCAAGGATTTGGGGTCGCGGGAGGCAAGGGTTTCCCCAGGGAGCCCGGGAAGCGGCTGGACGATGCCTGAGCCCTCCCGGCGCGGCGCCGGGATCTCGGCGCTACGGCGGCGCGGCGCCGACGGAGCGCGACTCACAGCGTCTGCATGTTGGCCTTGGTCAGCTCGAAGGCCCACTCGAGGGTGGCGGGCTCCAGCCCGGAGACGCGTTTGCACTCGATGGCGACGTTCAAACTGCGGGAGATGCCGGGAGGGAAACGGCGTCGGCACCGGGGATACGCCGGCGGCGCCGGGAACGGCCTCGGTGACACCGCGACGGGCAACACTCACCCGTTCCGGTCGTATTTCTTAAAAACCGGGAAAGCTTCGAGGGGATCTTCGAGCTGGAAGAAACCAAAGAGCACCCCGAAAAAACAAGCGGGGAGGGTTTGCTCCCACCCGCCAGGCCCTGCTCTGCGGCGGGGGAGGGTTTTTTCACCGATTCTGTGGGGTTTTACCCCGTTTTTTTCACCCCGCCAGCGAGGGGGACACTCACTTTGTTGGCGGCTTCCACCTTGGCGCAGACAGCGTCCATGGCTGCTCGCTCCTCCAGGCGCTTTTGCTTCTTCTCCTTGGCTTTGCTCGACTTCCTCTGCGACGAGAAGCATCCAAAAAAAAGCAAATTTTCTCTAAATCTGGGTTATTTTAACAAATAACAAAGCTCCGCCCACCAACAGCGGGAAAGTTTGGCCCGGAAATTAATAATAATTAAAGCCCGCGGAGAAAAAATTAAGCACGTTGTAGGTGAAGAGCGGGGTTTGCCACAAAATCCTTGCAAAAAAGTGATTTTTGGGTAAAAAAAACAGCATTTTGAGGAGCACGCTGAACCCTCCCGGTCCCCGTGGGTCGTTACCGCGGGGGTAATTAAATTAGCAGGGTTCTGCCCCTGAATCTTTGGTGTTTTAACGAAGCTGGCGCTCATTAGGCAGGCTGGGACGGGGAGGTGGCACCGAGCAGCATCCGCATGAAGTTATCGCTTTTAAGCGCTTCTGGTTCTTGAATTTTAGGAGTCCGCCGCCAGAAATAACCCAAACTTGGGGGATTTTACCCCAAAATGAGGGAGGGGAGCCCCACAATCCCGCTGGGATCCCTCCAGATCCCCGGCGAATCCCAAAGACCCGCAAGGTGTCGAAAGGGATCTGAGGATTCCTGAGCTTCGCCTCCACCAAAACTAAGTTAAAAACAGCCCAAAATCAGTATTTTACAGGAAAAACGCTGATGCAGGCGGTTTGGGGAGCGGGACAGGGCAGCCCTCCCCCCAGAAATGCACCTGTCGGCATTTTTGGGGGAAATTAAGGGGTTTTCGAGGGTTGGAGCAGTGTTTATTTCCCTACCACCTGCTGCTGGCTGGGATGCAGACCGTAAAAGCTCTGGTTTTGGCTCGTTTTGGGGAGAAAACCTGCAGGTTTTCTGACGGTTGGGGTCCACGGTTAGAGAGAAGGCAGGGTGAGGTCTCTGGGGTCTCCCAGTGTCCCTGCAACCCCCCCCATAGGGACCCCCAAAACCCTTGGGGCCTCTGAATGCATCCCAAACACCTGCCAGCCCCCCAAACCTCCATCTCTCCCCACAGCCCCCCCCCAAACCCCACCTCAGGGACCCCTCCATCCCCCGAAACGGCCCCAACCCCCCCCCCCTCAAAGACACACACTCCCTCCCCTCCGGCCCTCCTTAACCCCCCTCCGCAGAGGCCCAAGCCCCTCGGGGAGCCCCAAATCCCCTAAAAGGGCCCCAAATCTCCTCAGGGAGCTTCAAATCCCCTCAGAGGGTCCCACATTTCCTCATGGGAGCTTCAGTTCCCCTCAGAGGAGCCTCAAGTCTCCATGAAAGGTCCCAAAGCCCCTCAGAGGAGCCCCAAGCCTCCTCAGAGAAGCCCCAAAGCCCCTCAGAGGGTCCCAATTCTCCTCACAGGAGCCCCCAGTAGCCTCAGAGGACCCCAAGCCTCCTCACAGGAGCCCCAAATCCCCACAAAAGGTCCCAAATTCTCCTCACAGAAGCTCCCAACCCCCTCAGAGGGCCCCAAGTCTCCCCACAGGAGCCCCAAATCCCCACAGAAGGTCCCACGTTTCTTCCTAAGAGCCCAAATCCCCTCACAGGAGCCCCAAGTACTCTGATAAGAGCCCCGAATACCCTCAGATGGCCCCAAATCGCCACGAAAGGTCCCAAATCTCCACGCAGGAGCCCCCAGTCCCTTCGGAGCGTCCCAAATCACCTCACAGAAACCACATATCCCCTCACAGAAGCCTCCCCCGTCCTCTGAAGATGACCCAAAATCGCCTCAGGAGCCTCAAAGGCCCCGCCCCTCTCCCCTTTTTCCTCAGGACGAGCTACCCCCAAGGCCACGGCCCGGCCCCCACTCACCCCCATGGCGGCGGCGAGCGCGGCCGCGGAGGCTCCTCACGGCGCGGGGGCGCGGAGGAGACTGAGGGGGGCGCGCGCGGGAGCGCGCCCTATATAAAGGGGGGGGAGGAGGAGCGCGAGGCGCGCGAGCCTGCGGCCGGCCGGCGCCACTGCGCCTGCGCGGGAGGGAGGGGGGCGGAGCGCGCATGCGCGTTGACGCGAGCCGGGGGGGGCGTGAGGGGACGCGCATGCGCCGTAAGGGGCGGGAGAGGCGGCGCGTGGCGGCGCCGTCGGGCGCGAAGGCGGCTTCGTCGCTGATTGGCTGAGAGGGGCGAAGGCGGGAAAACGTCAGGGGGCCCCGCCCGGCGGCTGAGGGGAGCGGCGCCATGGCGGAGCGGCGGGCAGCAGGTCTGACCCACAGCGGGCCCGGAGCGCGGCCCCACGGCCCTCAGCCTGCCCCACAGCCCGGCCTAGGGGCCCTCGGCCTGCCCCACGGCCCTCAGCCTGCCCCACAGCCCGGCCTCGGGGTCATCAGCCTGCCCCACAGCCCGGCCTCGGGGTCATCGGCCTGCCCCACAGCCTGGCCTTGGGGTCCTCAGCCTGCCCCACGGCCCTCAGCCTGCCCCACAGCCCGGCCTCAGGGCCCTCGGCCTGCCCCGCAGCCTGGCCTCGGGGTCCTCAGCCTACCCCACAGCCCTCCACCTGCCCCACAGCCCGGCCTCGGGGCCCTCGGCCTGCCCCACAGCCTGGCCTCGGGGTCCTCAGCCTGCCCCACGGCCCTCCGCCTGCCCCACAGCCCGGCCTCGGGGTCCTCGGCCTGCCCCACGGCCCTCCGCCTGCCCCACAGCCCGGCCTTGGGGTCCTTGGCCTGCCCCACGGCCCTCAACCTGCCCCACAGCCCAGCGTCGGGGCCCTCGGCCTGCCCCACGGCCCTCAGCCTGCCCCACAGCATGGCCTCACAGCCCTCAGCCTGCCCCACAGCCCAGCCTTGGGGCCCACAGCCTACCCCACAGCCCAGCCACGGGGCCCTCAGCCTGCCCCACAGCCCTCAGCCTGCCCCGCAGACCAGACATGGGGTCCTCAGCCTGCCCCACGGCCCTCAGCCTGCCCCACAGCACAGCCCTGCGGCCCTCAGCCTGCTCCACAGCCCGGCCACGCAGCCCTCAGCATGGCCCATAACCCTGCCCCACAGCCTGGCAGCCCCACAGCCTGGTCCCAGGGCCCTCAGCCTGCCCCATAGCCCTGCCCCATAGTCTGGCCCCACAGCCTGGCCTCTGGGCCCTTCACACGGCTCATAACCCTACCCCACAGCCCGGCCCCAGGGCTCTCAGCACAGCCTGTAGCCCTGCCCCATGGCCCTGCCCCACAGCTCGGCCCCACAGCCCTTCCTGAGAGCCTTTACCTTGCCCCACTGCCCAGCCCCACAGCCTGGCCCCATGGCCCTGCCCAAGGGCCTTCAGCCCTCCCCATAGCCCTGCCCCAGAGTCCGTACCCAGCCCCATAGCCGGCCCCATAGCCCCCCCCAGCAACGGGGGTCACCCCACACCCCCACCCCAACTGCTGCGCCCCACAACACCCCGCAGTGGTGAGCACCCACGGATGGCGGGAGGGTGGGAAGGGGGGGTGATGGGGAGGTGTGGGGCAGCCCCACGGCGTGTGAGCAACAGGGAGCCTGTGATGGGGAGTGGGGAGATCCCCGTGGGCCCCCCCCAGCCCCACAGCAGCCCCGCGGCCCCCCCAGCCCCACATCCTCCCAGCCCCACAGCAGCCCCATGGCCCCCCCAGCCCCCCAATGGGACAGCCCCCCCCAGCCCCACAACCCCCAGCCCCACAGCAGCCCCATGGCCCCCCCAGTGGGATACCACCCCCCCAGCCCCATACCCCCCAGCCCCACAGCAGCCCCCCAGTGGGGCAGACCCCCCACCCAGCCCCACAGCAGCCCCATGGCCCCCCTAGCCCCACATCCCCCCCAGCCCCACAGCAGCCCCATGGTCCCCCCAGCCCCCTAATGGGACAGCCCCCCCCAGCCCCACATCAGCCCCATGCCCCCTCAGCCCCACATCAGCCCCATGACCCCCCCAGCCCCACATTCCCCCCAGCCCCACAGCAGCCCCATGGCCCCCCAGCCCCACATTTCCATCAGCCCCACAGCAGCCCCCCTGTGGGACAGGACCCCCCCCCCCCAGCCCCACATCAGCCCCATGGCCCCCCCAGCCCCACATCCCCCCCAGCCCCACATCAGCCCCATGGCCCCCCCAACCCCACATCAGCCCCGTGGCCCCCCCAGCCCCATAGCAGCCCCCCTTTGGGACAGGACCCCCCCCCCCCCAGCCCCACATCAGCCCCTTTGTCCCCCCCCGCCACCCCCCAGCCCTTTGTTCCCTCCAGCCACGCTCGGGGGGGGGGGTGACACAGCCCCGCACACGTGTGTGCCCCCCTCCCCACCCCACACCCCCCCCATAGCGAGGCTGGGACACCCCCCCCGTGCCCCCCCCCCCCCCTTGCCGCCGGCGGAGGGGTACGCTGGGGGCGGGGGGGCCGTGCTGAGGCCGGGGGAGCTGGAACTACTTTGGCACCGTCAGGCGGCGGGAGCGGCCGGCGGAGCATTGTGTGGGCGCGGGTGGGCTCGGGTGGGCGCCAGGACCCCCCCCCCCAAACACCTCCCAACCTCCCCCCCTCCCCTCTTTACCCCCCCCCCAACTTTACTCCCCATTTTGGGGGGGTTTCCTCCTTTTCGGGGAGGGGACCCCAACCCCCCCAAGGCAGCAACACCGCATCCCCCTCCCCCAAATTCCCACGCCCCCCCCCCCCCAATATAACCAAGGTTGGGCTAAAGTTAGCATGGGGCAGCGGGGCTGAGCCCCCCCCCCACCGGTGGGGCCTTCTGGGGTCCCCCCGGGGGGGGATTTGGGGGTCCCCCTGAGCTCCCCCCCCTCCCCAGGCGATGCCGTCGGTGATGGAGAAGCCCTCGGGGATCCTGTCCCGCAGCCGGGCGAAATCGGTGGCCGCCGGCGGTGGCCCCCCCCCCCTCCGAGGACGAGGGCAGCGAGGACGAGCACGCCCACGGTGAGTGGCCCCCCCAAAAATAAAAAAAACCACGCCTGTACCCCCCTGCACCCCCCCCCAAACACACACCCGTGGGCCCCCCCAAAACCACGCCTGCGCGCGTGTCCCCCCCACGCCACACGCGTGTGTGTCGGGGCACCGCGCTCGCCCCACGTGTTGGGGGGCGGGGGGGGCTGCGCTCATGTCACCCCCCACTCGTGGAGGGGTTTTTATTTTGGGGGGGGGGACACACACACAGGACACGGGGACACAAGGAGGGGGGGGAACAAAGCCCCGTCCCCATTGTCCCCGGCCGCCCGCATGTGCGCCGGCCGCCGGCTTTGTTCACCCCGCGGGGGGTGCAACCCTTGCCCCCCACTCCCCCCCAACCGTGGGGGGCCGGTGGAGACCCCCCCGTTAAGCCCCACCCCCCCATTAACCCCTGTGTCCCCCCCCCCCTTTTTCCCCCCTCCCCAGACAGCATGATCCGGGTGGGGGCTGACTACCAGGCGGTGATCCCCGACTGCAAACCAGGTAGGGACGGTTTTTGGGGGGGGCTGGAGGGGGGGTTGGGGGGTTCCCCCCCCCTTTTTGACCTCCCTTCCCCCCCCCCCCCCCCCAGAGAGCCCCGCCCGCTACAGCAACAAGGAGCTGAAGGGGATGCTGGTCTGGGCCCCCAACCACTGCGTCTCCGACGCCAAACGTGAGCCCCCCCGCGCGGCGTATCGGGGTGTCCCCTCGGCGGGGGGGGGCTGCGGGGGGCTCCCCACCCCCCCCGACACCTCCTTTGCCCCCCAACACCCCCTTCCCCCCCCCCGTAACCCCCCCCCTTCCTCCTCAACACCCCCTTTGCCCCCCTAATCCTCCCTTTACCCCCACTTACCCCCCCTTTACCCCCCCTTTACCTCCCTCTTTACCCCCCTTTGCCCCCCCAACACCCCCTTTGCCCCCCCAACACCCCCTTTGCTCCCCCAATCCCCCCTTTACCCCCCCTGTACCCCCCCAACACCCCATTTACCCCCCCATGACCCCCGCCTTTATCCCCAACACCCCCTTTGCCCCATAACCCCCCTTTATCCCCCCTTTATTCCCCCCTTACCCCCCTTTGCCCCCCTTTTGCCCCCATAACCCCCCTTTATTGCCCCATAACCCCCTTTACCGCCCCTTTGCCCCCCATAACCCCCCTTTTATCCCCTCATAACCCCCCCTTTCCCCCATAACCCCCCTAACACCCCCCCTTTCCCCCCCATAACCCCCCTTTTACCCTCCTTTACCCCCCAGTCCCCCCCATTGCCCCCCCCAATCCCACCTTTTACCCCTCTAATCCCCCCTTTATGCCCCCATAACCCCCCCTTGCCCCCCCCAATTCCCCCATTTACCCCCCATAATCCCCTCCTTACCCCCTTGTACCCCCCCAACACCCCCTTTCCCCCCAACCTCCCCCTTTGTCCCCCCCCAATCCCCCCTTTTACCCCCCCCAACACCCCCTTCACCCCCCCCAACACCCCCTAACCCCCCCTTTACCCCCCAACACCCCCTTTACCCCCCCCTTACCCCCTCCTTCACCCCTTAACCCCCCCCTTTCCCCCTTCAGTCGACAAATACATCGCCATGGCGAAGGACAAGCACGGCTACAACATCGAGCAGGTACCGTGGACCCCCCCCAAACAACGCGGGGACCCTCCGGGTGCCCCCCACGCACCTCCTGACCCCCCCTCTCCCCCGCGCCTGCCCCCCCCTCCCCCCAGGCGCTGGGGATGCTGCTGTGGCACAAGCACGACGTGGAGAAGTCCTTGGCCGACCTGGCCAACTTCACGCCCTTCCCGGACGAGTGGACGGTGGAGGACAAGGTCCTTTTTCGAACAGGCCTTCAGCTTCCACGGCAAAAGCTTCGCCCGCATCCAACAAATGGTGAGAGACACCCCCCACCCCCACCCCCAAAACCCCTGCACCCCGCTCCCGGTGACCCCCCCGCGGCGGCTGGACCCGTCCCCAGCCTCGTCCCGCGTCTCCGGTGACCCTGGGCCGGGGGTTGCTGTCCCCACGGGACCCCCAGGGTGTCCCCCGGGGTGCTGGGGGGGGACAGGCTGCCTCAGGATCCCCCCCCCCCGGAGTCGAGGAGGTGGTACAGCCCACCCCATCCCTCCCTATAGATGATATGTGCCACCTCTGACCCCCCATAGGGGATGGTACGTCCCCCCCCATAGGGGATGGTACATCCAACCCATGACCCCCCCATAGGGGATGGTAGGTGCCACCCCGACCCCCCTGTAGGGGATGGTACGTCCCACCCTTGACCCCCCAATAGGGGATGGTAGGTGCCACCCTGACCCCCCCCATAGGGGGTGGTACATCCAACCCCTGACCCCCCCCATAGGGGATGGTAGGTGCCACCCTGACCCCCCTATAGGGGGTGGTACATCCCACCCTGACCCCCCCCAATAGGGGATGGTATGTGCCACCCCTGACCCCCATAGGGGTTGGTATGTCCCACCCTTGACCCCCCAATAGGGGATGGTAGGTGCCACCCCTGACCCCCCTATAGGGGGTGGTACATCCCCCCCCCATAGGGGATGGTACATCCAACCCCTGACCCCCCCCATAGGGGATGATATGTGCCACCCCGACCCCCCTATAGGGGATGGTATGTCCCACACTTGACCCCCCCCCATAGGGGGTGGTAGGTGCCACCCTGATCCCCCCATAGGGGATGGTACGTCCCACCCTTGACCCCCCAATAGGGGATGGTAGGTGCCACCCTGACCCCCCCCATAGGGGATGGTATGTCCCACCCCTTGACCCCCCCCCATAGGGGATGGTACGTCCCACCCTGACCCCGCTCCCAGCGGTGCCACCTGCTCCCCCCCCCCGCCCCCCGCAGGTGGTACCTCCCCCCCTCCCCCCCATTTTTAGGGGTGTCCCCCCCATTTTTAGGGGTTCCCCACCCCCCATTTCTGGGGGGATCCCCCCCATTTCAGGCCACCCCCCCCCCATTTCCAGGCCTTCCCACTCCCCCATTTTCAGGGGGTTACCCCCCCCCCCCCAATTCCTCAGGGGTTCCCCACCGCCTCCTCCCCCCATTCATAGGGGTCCCCCCTCCCCCATTCATAGGGGTCCCTCCCCCATTCATAGGGGTCCCCCCTCCCCATTCATAGGGGTCCCTCCCCCATTCATAGGGGTCCCCCCTCCCCCATTCATAGGGGTCCCTCCCCCATTCATAGGGGTCCCCCCTCCCCATTCATAGGGGTCCCTCCCCCATTCATAGGGGTCCCCCCTCCCCCATTCATAGGGGTCCCTCCCCCATTCATAGGGGTCCCCCCTCCCCATTCATAGGGGTCCCCCCACCCATTCATAGGGGTCCCCCCTCCCCATTCATAGGGGTCCCTCCCCCATTCATAGGGGTCCCCCCTCCATTCATAGGGGTCCCCCCACCCATTCATAGGGGTCCCTCCCCCATTCATAGGGGTCCCCCCACCCATTCATAGGGGTCCCCCCTCCCCATTCATAGGGGTCCCCCCACCCATTCATAGGGGTCCCCCCTCCCCATTCATAGGGGTCCCTCCCCCATTCATAGGGGTCCCCCCTCCATTCATAGGGGTCCCCCCACCCATTCATAGGGGTCCCTCCCCCATTCATAGGGGTCCCCCCACCCATTCATAGGGGGTCCCCCCCCTTTTTTAGGGGTCCCCCCCAAATCTAGGGGTCTTCACCCCCTCGCCCCCCCCCCAAATCCCCCCGCAGCTCCCCGACAAGCTGATCCCCAGCCTCGTGAAATATTATTACTCCTGGAAAAAAACCCGCACCCGCACCAGCGTCATGGACCGCCAGGCGCGCCGCCTCCTGGGCCGCAAAGACCGCGACGACAGGTATCCCCTTCCCCCCCCGCGCCCCCCAGAACCCCCAAAATCTCCCTTTTTCACCCCAGTTTCCATAGCAACGACGAGACCGACGACCACCGCCCCGTTAACGAGGGGGAGACGGAACCAGCGGACGCCAAAAAAGAGGTTTGGGGGGGGGGGGGGGAGGGGGCTGGGGTCACCGCGCTCACTTTGTGAGCGCGGTGACCCCAGCCCCCTCCCCCCCCCCCCCAAATGAATCAATTCCAGCCTTTTTACCCCAAAACCGCCCCGCGCAAGGAAGCCCAATACCGCCACCACCCCCCGGCGCGCCACCGCCGCCGCCCGCCGCGCGGGATGCACCTCAGCCGCGAGGACGTCGCCGGCGTCACCGCCAACCCCGACCTGGGGGCGCTGGCCCTGCGCCAACTGGATTGTCAACTGGTTTCCCTCAAACGGCAGGTGATAAAAAAACACCCCTCCCCCCCCCCCCAACTCATAGGGTGCCCCCCCAAGTTGTGGGGTGCCCCCCCAAGTTGTGGGGTGCCCCCTAAGTTGTGGGGTGCCCCCCTCCCCGGGGACCTCTCGTTCCCCTGTAGGTGCAGCGGATCAAGCAGATCAACAGCGGCCTGAAGCAGGCGCTGGAGGGCGGCGTGGAGGGGCTGCGGCCGCCGGAGGTGGGGTCCCCGCGCGCCCCACGGTGTCCCCACGGTGTCCCCACGCACCCCACAGTGTCCCCACATGCCCCACGGTGTCCCCACATCCCCCACAGTGTCCCCACAGTGTCCCCACGCGCCCCACGGTGTCCCCACATGCCCCGCGGTGTCCCCACGGTGTCCCCACGCACCCCACAGTGTCCCCATGTGCCCCACAGTGTCCCCACACGCCCCACGGTGTCCTCACGTGCCCCACGGTGTCCCCATGTGCCCCATGGTGTCCCCACGGCGTCCCCACGCGCCCCATGGTGTCCCCACACGCCCCATGTGCCCCACAGTGTCCCCACGGTGTCCCCATGCACCCCACAGTGTCCCCATGTGCCCCACGGTGTCCCCACATGCCCCACAGTGTCCCCATGTGCCCCACGGTGTCCCCACGCGCCCCACGGTGTCCCCACGGTGTCCCCACGCGCCCCATGGTGTCCCCACATCTCCCACGGTGTCCTCACGGTGTCCCCACGCACCCCACAGTGTCCCCACGGTGTCCCCGTGTCCCCTCGTGCCCCACACGTCCCCGTCACCCCCCCCCTCGCCCCCCCCCCCTTTTCCCCCCAGGCCAGCGGCAAATTCAGCTCCCGCTGGACGACGGACGAGCAGCTCCTGGCGGTGCAGGGTGAGTCCCCCCCTCCCCCCTGTCCCCCCCCCGTCCCCCCTGTCCCCCCCCATCCCCCCTGTCCCCCCCTCATCCCCCCCTCATCCCCCCTTATCCCCCCCCGTCCCCCGTGTCCCCCTTGTCCCCCCTTGTCCCCCGCGTCCCCCCTGTCCCCTTCATCCCCCCCGTCCCCCCTGTCCCCCTCGTCCCCCTCATCCCCCCTCATCCCCTCCGTCCCCCCCGTCCCCTCCATCCCCCCTTGTCCCTCTTGTCCCCCCTGTCCCCCTCATCCCCCCCTTAACCCCGTCCCCCCTTGTCCCCTGTGTCCCCCCCCTTCCCCCCTCATCCCCCTCATCCCCCCCATCCCCTTTATCCCCCCCGTCCCCCCCCCGTCCCTCCGTGTCCCCCCCCGTCCCCCCCTCGTCCCCCCCTTATCCCCCCTCGTCCCCCCCCGTCCCCCCCGTCCCCCCTTGTCCCCCACGTCCCCCCTCATCCCTCCCTCGTCCCCCCTCATCCCCTCCGTCCCCCCTTGTCCCCCCTGTCCCCCTCATCCCCCCCTTAACCCCGTCCCCCCTTGTCCCCCCTCGTCCCCCCCTGTCCCCCCCTGTCCCCCCTTGTCCCCCCTCGTCCCCCCCCTGTCCCCCCTTGTCCCCCCCTCGTCCCCCTCATCCTCCCCTTCCCCCCCGTCCCCCCTTGTCCCCCTCATCCCCCCCCCGTCCCCCTGTGTCCCCCCCCCATCCCCCTGTCCCCCCGTCCCCCTCGTCCCCCCCTCGTGCCCCCCTCGTCCCCCCCTCATCCTCCCCCGTTAACCCCCCCGTTAACCCCCCCCGTTAACCCCCGCCGCCCTCGCCAGCCCTGCGCCGCTACGGCCGCGACTTCCCGGCGGTGGCGGGGGGTGCTGGGGAACAAGACGGCGGCGCAGGTGAAAAGCTTCGTCCTGGGCGCCCGCCGCCGCTTCGGCCTCGACCGCCTGCTGCGGGAGCGGGGGGGCCCAGAGGGGGGGCGACCCCCCCCGCGCCCCCCCCCCGCCGAGGGGCGGCGGCGGCAGCAGCAGGAGGAGGAGGAGGAGGAGGAGGAGGAAGAGGTGAGCGGCGGCGGCGGGGGTGGGGGGGGTGCGGTTTAGGGACTGGGACCAGTTTGGAGCCGGGGACTGGGACCAGTGCCAGGGCGGACGGAAGGAACGGGCCCGGTTCCATCCCCCATCTTGGGCCCAGTTCTGGTCCTGAGCCAGGGACTGGGCCCAGTTTGGAGCCATGGACTGGGCCCAGTTCAGAGCCAGGCACTGGGCCCAGTTCCATTCCTGAGCCAGGGACTGGGCCCAGTTTGGAGCCATGGACTGGTCCCAGTTCGGAGCCAGGCACTGGTCCCAGTTCCATTCCTGAGCCAGGCACTGGTCCCAGTTTGGAGCCAGGGACTGGTCCCAGTCCCAGCTCTAGTCCCAGTCCCAGTCCCAGTGCAAAGACTGGTCCCAGTTCTAGTCCCAGTTCCACTCCTGAGCCAGGCACTGGTCCCAGTTCCGAGCCAGGGACTGGTCCCAGTCCCACCCCTATTCCTGGTCCCCATCCCAGTCCCAGTCCAAGTCCTGGTCCCAGTTCCGCTCCTAAGGCAGGGACTGGTCCCAGTTCCAATCCTGGGACTGGTCCCAGTTCCATCCCCGGCCCCAGTTCTGGTCCCAGTTCCAGTCCCGGTTCAGGAACTGGTCCCAGTCCTGGAGCCGGGTTGCATTCCTGGCCCCTCCCCCCGCGTTGGCCCCGCCCCCGGCCCCGCCCCCACACCGCCTCTCTCTCTCCCCACAGGTGCAGATCACGGGCGTGTCCCGCCCGGCCCCGCCCCCCGGCTCGGCCCCGCCCCCCGGCTCGGCCCCGCCCCCGCCGCCGGCCCCGCCCCCACCGCCCTCCCCCTCGCGCCCCCCGCAGCCCCCGCCCCTCCTGCGCCCGGCCCCGCCCAACGCCCCGCTGCTGCCGCGGCCGCCGCCCCCCCTCCAGCAGGGCCGGGCCCCGCCCCCCCTCATCCGCCCCGGCCACGCCCCCGCCGCCCGGCCCCGCCCCCCCGCCGCCGGCCACGCCCCGCCCCGCTGAGCGCTGGGACCCGCCCCCCCCTCCCCCCCCCCCCCCGGCAGCGCCCCCTGCTGGGCCGGAGGACACGCGGCCCCGGGGAGGGCGGGGGAGGTCCGGGGGGGGAGGGGGAGGCCCGGGGGGGGGGAGGGGGGGTCCCGGTGGGGGGGGGAGGGGGGGGGGTCCCCGGCCGCGTTTGCAATAAAGGTATTTTGCTAGAGCGGCTGCGTGAACTGGGGGGGACTGGGAGTTACTGGGAGGACTGGGGGGGGGGTACTGGGAGCACTAGAAGGGGGATTACTGGGAGGACTGGGGGGGTTACTGGGGGGGTTACTGGGAGGACTGGACGGGGGGTTACTGGGAGGACTGGAGTGCACCCAGTGGGTACTGGGAGTGGTTACTGGGAGGACTGGGGAGGTTAATGGGAGCACTGGGGGAAGTTACTGGGAGGACTAGGGCTTACTGGGAACACTGGGGGGGGCTACTGGGAGGACTGGGGGTTACTGGGAGGACTGGGCTGTGCCCAATGGGTCCTGGGTTGTACTGGAAGTGCTGAGCTACGCCCAGCTGGTACCAGGGGGCACTGGTCTGTACTGGGAGCACTGGTCTGTACTGGGGGGATTGGTCCATGCTGGGAGCGTTGGGCCCATACTGGGGGGCACTGGTCTGTACTGGGAGCCCTGGTCTGTACTGGGGGGACTGGTCCATGCTGGGAGCATGGGGCCCATACTGGGGGGCACTGGTCTGTACTGGGAGCTTGTGGCCTGTACTGGGGGGCAATGGTCCATACTGGGGGGCACTGGTCTGTACTGGGAGCTTGTGGCCTGTACTGGGGGGCAATGGTCCATACTGGGGGGCACTGGTCTGTACTGGGAGCGTGGGGCCTGTACTGGGGGGCACTGGTCCATACTGGGGGGCACTGGTCGGTACTGGGAGCGTGGGGCCTGTACTGGGGGGCACTGGTCGGTACTGGGAGCGTGCGGCCTGTACTGGGGGGCACTGGTCCATACTGGGGGGCACTGGTCGGTACTGGGAGCGTGGGGCCTGTACTGGGGGGCACTGGTCGGTACTGGGAGCGTGGGGCCTGTACTGGGGGGCACTGGTCCATACTGGGGGGCACTGGTCGGTACTGGGAGCACTGGTCGGAGGCGACAGATCTTTCTGGAAAGTTTTTAATCTAGAACCTGGAAAATCCACAGCGGCGCGGGCCGGGGGCGGGGCCGGGGGCGGGGCCAGCGGCGCTGCCCCTCCCCCCCCCTCCGGGGGCGCCCCGCCCCGCCCCTCCCCCCCCCCCGGGCCGTAGCACCCCTGGGTGCCCCCCCCCCCCCGCGGGCACGGGGGAGGGGCGGGGCTGGGGGGTCCCCTCCCCCCCCGAGGTATGTCAAGGGCGGGTGCAGCCCCTCCCCCACCCCCGGGGGGCGGGGCTACAGCAGGTCAAAGGGGGCGGCACCCCCCGCCCCTCCCCCCCACGCCGGGGGGTGGGGTTGGGGGAAAGGGGGCGACCCCCCCCCCCCCCAGGCAGCAGCACAGCCCCTCCCCCACCCCGGGGGGGCCCTTCCTGAGTGAGGGGGGGAGGGGAGGGGGAGGGGCACCCCCAGGCCCCCAAGGGGGCGGGGCCAGGGCGCCCCTAAGGCCACGGGGGGGGGGGGGCACCGGGGTCTCCCCGTGTCCCCCCCTCCCCCCCCCCAAGGCTCGGGGACGCCCCGCAGGGCCCTGGGCCACCAAAGAGGGGCCCCGGAGGCCCCTGGGCCACCAAGGACGTCCCTACAGGCCCCTGGGCCACCAAAGAGATCCCCATGAGGCTCCTGGGCCACCAGGATGTCCCCTGCGGTCACTGGGCCACCAAGGATGGCCCCACAGGCTCCTGGGCTACCAGGATGTCCCCATGTCCTCACAAGGCCCTGGGCCACCAAAGATGTCCCCATGAGGCCCTGGGCCACCAGGATGTCCCCTGGGGTCCCTGGGCCACCAAGGATGGCCCCACAGGCTCCTGGGCTACCAGGATGTCCCCAGAGGTCCATGGGCCACCACAACATCCCCATGAAGCCCTGGGCCACCAAAGATGTCCCCACACACTCCTGGGCCACCAAAGGTGTCCCCATGTCCTCACACAGCCCTGGGCCACCAGGACGTGCCCATGAGGCCCTGGGCCACCTGGGCTGTCCCCACAGGTCCCTGGGCCACCCAGGGTGGCCCCATGTCCTCAGGAGGAACCTGGGCCACCAGGACGTCCCTAGAGGTCCCTGGGCCACCAAAGATGTCCCCACGAGGCCCTGGGCCACCAGGACGCCCCCACGGGTCCCTGATCCATCCAGGATGTCCCCACATGTCCCCAACAGGTTCCAAGGCCACCCAGGACGTCCCCATGTCCCCACAAGTCCCTGGGCCATCCACGAGGTCCCCACGAGGTCCCTGGGCCATCAAAGACGTCCCCAAGAGGTCCTGGGCCATCAAGGACGTCCCCAAGAGGTTCCTGGTCCATCCAGGATGTCCCCAAGAGGTCCCTGGGCCATCAAGGACGTCCCCAAGAGGTCCTGGGCCATCCACAACGTCCCTTGGCCATCCAGGATGTCCCCACGATGTCCCTGGGCCATCAAGGACGTCCCCAAGAGGTCCCTTGGCCATCCAGGATGTCCCCAAGAGGTCCTGGGCCATCAAGGACGTCCCCAAGAGGTCCCCGGGCCATCCAGAACGTCCCCACGATGTCCCCGGGCCATCCACAACGTCCCTTGGCCATCCAGGACGTCCCCAAGAGGTCCTGGGCCATCAAGGACGTCCCCAAGAGGTCCCTGGGCCATCCACAACGTCCCTTGGCCATCCAGGACGTCCCCAAGAGGTCCTGGGCCATCAAGGACGTCCCCAAGAGGTCCCTGGGCCATCCACAATGTCCCTTGGCCATCCAGGACGTCCCCAAGAGGTCCCTGGGCCATCAAGGACGTCCCCAAGAGGTCCCCGGGCCATCCACAACGTCCCTTGGCCATCCAGGACGTCCCCACAAGGTCCTGGTCCATCCAGAACGTCCCCACGATGTCCCCGGGCCATCCACGATGTCCCCACGATGTCCCCGGACCAAGCAGAACGTCCCCACGATGTCCCCGGCCCATCCACGACGTCCCCGGCCCAAGCAGAACGTCCCCAACAAAAGTCCCAGATCCATCCAGAACGTGCGTGTCCCCACCCCCACCCCCATCCCCCACCCTCAACCAGGGTCCCCCGGGGCCACCGGGCCGGGCGTCACCCCCTCTTCCCCCGCTCTCACGCGCGCGCGCGACGGTCGTCCCCCGGAAAGCGGTGACAAAAAGGAGGTCACCTCAGAGCTTGAGCTCGTTGGCCACCTTGGAGGCGATGTTCTTGAAGGCCATGGAGGTCCCGGCGATGCGTTTGAAGCGGACGCCGTTGAGGGAAAGGCGGGGAAGTTTGCAAACCTCCATCTCCCATTGGACGAAAGAATCGTGCCCGGGCGCGCCGTGGGCGCAGAGGAGGACGAAACGCTCTTGGGGTTCGCACCGACAACTGTTGGCGTCGAGAACTTTCCGGATTTCCCGTAACATCTCGCCGGGTTCCAAGGAACTCGTCGTCTTCATGCTCCAGGTGAAACGGAGGGAGCGGGGTTTGGCTTCCCGCCCGCCGCCGCCGCCGCCGCCGCCGTCGCGGGGCTCCTTCTCGGGCGCCACGGTCGGTCTGGGGAGAGACGGGGGCCGGGAAGGGCCGGGGACGCGGCAAGGGGGACGCGGGGGGGTTGGAAGGGGGGCGCTGGGACCAGTATGGTGGGGTTGGGTGGTCACTGGGACCCCATGAACATCACCGGGACCAGTATGGTGGGGTTGGGTGGTCACCAGGACCAGTATGGTGGGGTTGGGTGGCCTGGGGGGTCAATGGGACCAGTATGGTGGGGTTGGGTGGTGTAGGGCCATCACTGGGACCAGTATGGTGGGGTTGGGGTGGGGCACTGGGACCAGTATGGTGGGGTTGGATGGTCACCAGGACCAGTATGGTGGGGTTGGGTGGTCACCGGGACCAGTATGGTGGGGTTGGGTGGTCACTAGGACCAGTATGGTGGGGTTGGGTGGCCTGGGGGGTCACCGGGACCAGTATGGTGGGGTTGGGGTGGGGCACTGGGACCAGTATGGTGGGGTTGGGTGGTCACTGGGACCCCATGAACATCACCAGGACCAGTATGGTGGGGCTGGGTGGTCACCAGGACCAGTATGGTGGGGTTGGGTGGCCTGGGGGGTCAATGGGACCAGTATGGTGGGGTTGGGTGGTGTAGGGCCATCACTGGGACCAGTATGGTGGGGTTGGGTGGCCTGGGGGGTCACCGGGACCAGTATGGTGGGGTTGGGGTGGGGCACTGGGACCAGTATGGTGGGGTTGGGTGGTCACTGGGACCCCATGAACATCACCAGGACCAGTATGGTGGGGTTGGGTGGTCACCAGGACCAGTATGGTGGGGTTGGGTGGCCTGGGGGGTCACCGGGACCAGTATGGTGGGGTTGGGTGGTGTAGGGCCATCACTGGGACCAGTATGGTGGGGTTGGGGTGGGGCACTGGGACCAGTATGGTGGGTTTGGATGGTCACCAGGACCAGTATGGTGGGGTTGGGTGGTCATCGGGACCAGTATGGTGGGGTTGGGTGGTGTAGGGCCATCACTGGAACCAGTATGGTGGGGTTGGGTGGCCTGGGGGGTCACCGGGACCAGTATGGTGGGGTTGGGTGGTGTAGGGCCATCACCGGGACCAGTATGGTGGGGTTGGGGTGGGGCACTGGGACCAGTATGGTGGGGTTGGGTGGTGTAGGACCATCACTGGGACCAGTATGGTGGGGTTGGGTGGCATAGGGACCCCATGAACATCACCGGGACCAGTATGGTGGGTTTGGATGGTCACCAGGACCAGTATGGTGGGGTTGGGTGGTCATCGGGACCAGTATGGTGTGGTTGGGTGGTGTGGTGGGGTCACCAGGACCAGTATGGTGGGGTTGGGGTGGGGCACTGGGACCAGTATGGTGGGGTTGGGTGGTCACTGGGACCCCATGAACATCACCGGGACCAGTATGGTGGGGTTGGGTGGTCACTAGGACCAGTATGGTGGGGTTGGGTGGCCTGGGGGGTCACCGGGACCAGTATGGTGGGGTTGGGTGGTGTAGGGCCATCACTGGGACCAGTATGGTGGGGTTGGGTGGCATAGGGACCCCATGAACATCACCGGGACCAGTATGGTGGGTTTGGATGGTCACCAGGACCAGTATGGTGGGGTTGGGTGGTCATCGGGACCAGTATGGTGTGGTTGGGTGGTGTGGTGGGGTCACCAGGACCAGTATGGTGGGGTTGGGGTGGGGCACTGGGACCAGTATGGTGGGGTTGGGTGGTCACTGGGACCCCATGAACATCACCGGGACCAGTATGGTGGGGTTGGGTGGTCACCAGGACCAGTATGGTGGGGTTGGGTGGCCTGGGGGGTCAATGGGACCAGTATGGTGGGGTTGGGTGGTGTAGGGCCATCACTGGGACCAGTATGGTGGGGTTGGGTGGCCTGGGGGGTCACCGGGACCAGTATGGTGGGGTTGGGTGGTGTAGGACCATCACTGGGACCAGTATGGTGGGGTTGGGTGGCATAGGGACCCCATGAACATCACCGGGACCAGTATGGTGGGGTTGGGTGGTCACCAGGACCAGCATGGTGCGGTTGGGTGGTGTAGGGCCATCACTGGGACCAGTATGGTGGGGTTGGGTGGCCTGGGGGGTCACCGGGACCAGTATGGTGGGGTTGGGGTGGGGCACTGGGACCAGTATGGTGGGGTTGGGGTGGGGCACTGGGACCAGTATGGTGGGGTTGGGTGGCCTGGGGGGTCACCGGGACCAGTATGGTGGGGTTGGGGTGGGGCACTGGGACCAGTATGGTGGGGTTGGGTGGTCACTGGGACCCCATGAACATCACCAGGACCAGTATGGTGGGGTTGGGTGGTCACCAGGACCAGTATGGTGGGGTTGGGTGGCCTGGGGGGTCAATGGGACCAGTATGGTGGGGTTGGGTGGCCTGGGGGGTCACCGGGACCAGTATGGTGGGGTTGGGGTGGGGCACTGGGACCAGTATGGTGGGGTTGGGTGGTCACTGGGACCCCATGAACATCACCAGGACCAGTATGGTGGGGTTGGGTGGTCACCAGGACCAGTATGGTGGGGTTGGGTGGCCTGGGGGGTCAACGGGACCAGTATGGTGGGGTTGGGTGGCCTGGGGGGTCACCGGGACCAGTATGGTGGGGTTGGGGTGGGGCACTGGGACCAGTATGGTGGGGTTGGGTGGTCACTGGGACCCCATGAACATCACCAGGACCAGTATGGTGGGGTTGGATGGTCACCAGGACCAGTATGGTGGGGTTGGGTGGCCTGGGGGGTCAACGGGACCAGTATGGTGGGGTTGGGTGGCCTGGGGGGTCACCGGGACCAGTATGGTGGGGTTGGGGTGGGGCACTGGGACCAGTATGGTGGGGTTGGGTGGCATAGGGACCCCATGAACATCACCGGGACCAGTATGGTGGGTTTGGATGGTCACCAGGACCAGTATGGTGGGGTTGGGTGGTCATCGGGACCAGTATGGTGGGGTTGGGTGGCCTGGGGGGTCACCGGGACCAGTATGGTGGGGTTGGGTGGTGTAGGGCCATCACTGGGACCAGCATGGTGGGGTTGGGTGGCCTGGGGGGTCAACGGGACCAGTATGGTGGGGTTGGGGTGGGGCACTGGGACCAGTATGGTGGGGTTGGGGTGGGGCACTGGGACCAGTATGGTGGGGTTGGGTGGTCACCAGGACCCCATGAACATCACCAGGACCAGTATGGTGGGGTTGGGTGGTCACCAGGACCAGTATGGTGGGGTTGGGTGGCCTGGGGGGTCAATGGGACCAGTATGGTGGGGTTGGGTGGCCTGGGGGGTCACCGGGACCAGTATGGTGGGGTTGGGTGGCCTGGGGGGTCACCGGGACCAGTATGGTGGGGTTGGGGTGGGGCACTGGGACCAGTATGGTGGGGTTGGGTGGTCACTGGGACCCCATGAACATCACCGGGACCAGTATGGTGGGGTTGGGGTGGGGCACTGGGACCAGTATGGTGGGGTTGGGTGGCCTGGGGCGTCAATGGGACCAGTATGGTGGGGTTGGGTGGCCTGGGGGGTCACCGGGACCAGTATGGTGGGGTTGGGGTGGGGCACTGGGACCAGTATGGTGGGGTTGGGTGGTCACTGGGACCCCATGAACATCACCAGGACCAGTATGGTGGGGCTGGGTGGTCACCAGGACCAGTATGGTGGGGTTGGGTGGCCTGGGGGGTCAATGGGACCAGTATGGTGGGGTTGGGTGGCCTGGGGGGTCACCGGGACCAGTATGGTGGGGTTGGGTGGCCTGGGGGGTCACCGGGACCAGTATGGTGGGGTTGGGGTGGGGCACTGGGACCAGTATGGTGGGGTTGGGTGGTCACTGGGACCCCATGAACATCACCGGGACCAGTATGGTGGGGTTGGGGTGGGGCACTGGGACCAGTATGGTGGGGTTGGGTGGCCTGGGGCGTCAATGGGACCAGTATGGTGGGGTTGGGTGGCCTGGGGGGTCACCGGGACCAGTATGGTGGGGTTGGGGTGGGGCACTGGGACCAGTATGGTGGGGTTGGGTGGTCACTGGGACCCCATGAACATCACCAGGACCAGTATGGTGGGGCTGGGTGGTCACCAGGACCAGTATGGTGGGGTTGGGTGGCCTGGGGGGTCAATGGGACCAGTATGGTGGGGTTGGGTGGTGTAGGGCCATCACTGGGACCAGTATGGTGGGGTTGGGTGGCCTGGGGGGTCACCGGGACCAGTATGGTGGGGTTGGGTGGTCACTGGGACCCCATGAACATCACCAGGACCAGTATGGTGGGGTTGGGTGGTCACCAGGACCAGTATGGTGGGGTTGGGTGGCCTGGGGGGTCACCGGGACCAGTATGGTGGGGTTGGGTGGTGTAGGACCATCACTGGGACCAGTATGGTGGGGTTGGGTGGCATAGGGACCCCATGAACATCACCGGGACCAGTATGGTGGGTTTGGATGGTCACCAGGACCAGTATGGTGGGGTTGGGTGGTCATCGGGACCAGTATGGTGTGGTTGGGTGGTGTGGTGGGGTCACCAGGACCAGTATGGTGGGGTTGGGTGGCATGGAGGGTCACTGGGACCAGTATGGTGGAGTTGGGTGGGGTGGGGTGTCACCAGGACCAGTATGGTGGGTTTGGGTGGTGTGTGGGGGTCACTGGGACCAGTATGGTGAGGTTGGGTGGCGTGGAGATGCCACAGATGTCACCGGGACCAGTATGGTGGGCTTGGGTGGCATGGGGACCCCATGGGTGTCACCAGCATGGACATGGTGGGCCTGGGGGTCACAGGGGGTCCCATGGGTGCCATGGGGGTGTCGTGGGGACCTCAGGGGTGTCCTCGGAGACAAGGCAGGGGTCCTGGGGACCCCCGGGGGTGTCATGGGGACCGTGGCACTGGTCCTGGGTGTCGGGGGGACCCTGTGGGTGTCATGGGGACCCCCGGGGGTGTCAGGGGTGTCATGGGGACCATGGCAGTGGTCCTGGGGACCCTGTGGGTGTCACGGGGACCCCCGGGGTGTCATGGGTGTCACGGGGACCATGGCAGCGGTCCTGGGTGTCGGGGGGACCCTTGTGGGTGTCGTGGGGACCCCCGGGGTGACAGGGGTGTCAGGGGGACCATGGCAGTGGTCCTGGGGACCCTGTGGGTGTCCCGGGGACCCCCGGGGTGTCATGGGTGTCCCGGGGACCATGGCAGCGGTCCTGGGTGTCATGGGGACCCTGTGGGTGTCACGGGGACCCCTGTGGGTGTCGTGGGGACCCCCGGAGTGTCGGGGGTGTCCCAGGGACCATGGCAGCGGTCCTGGGTGTCGTGGGGACCCTGTGGGTGTCCCGGGGACCCCTGTGGGTGTCGTGGGGACCCCTGGGGTGACAGGGGTGTCCCAGGGACCATGGCAGCGGTCCTGGGTGTCGTGGGGACCCTGTGGGTGTCCCGGGGACCCCTGTGGGTGTCGTGGGGACCCCTGGGGTGACAGGGGTGTCCCGGGGACCATGGCAGCGGTCCTGGGTGTCGTGGGGACCCTGTGGGTGTCGTGGGGACCCCCGGGGTGACAGGGGTGTCAGGGGGACCATGGCAGTGGTCCTGGGGACCCTGTGGGTGTCCCGGGGACCCCCGGGGTGTCATGGGTGTCCCGGGGACCATGGCAGCGGTCCTGGGTGTCGTGGGGACCCTGTGGGTGTCACGGGGACCCCTGTGGGTGTCGTGGGGACCCCCGGAGTGTCGGGGGTGTCCCAGGGACCATGGCAGCGGTCCTGGGTGTCGTGGGGACCCTGTGGGTGTCCCGGGGACCCCTGTGGGTGTCGTGGGGACCCCTGGGGTGACAGGGGTGTCCCAGGGACCATGGCAGCGGTCCTGGGTGTCGTGGGGACCCTGTGGGTGTCCCGGGGACCCCTGTGGGTGTCGTGGGGACCCCTGGGGTGACAGGGGTGTCCCGGGGACCATGGCAGCGGTCCTGGGTGTCGTGGGGACCCTGTGGGTGTCCCGGGGACCCCTGTGGGTGTCGTGGGGACCCCTGGGGTGACAGGGGTGTCCCAGGGACCATGGCAGCGGTCCTGGGTGTCGTGGGGACCCTGTGGGTGTCATGGGGACACCTGTGGGTGTCGTGGGGACCCCCGGGGTGTCGGGGGTGTCCCGGGGACCATGGCAGCGGTCCTGGGTGTCGTGGGGACCCTGTGGGTGTCCCGGGGACCCCTGTGGGTGTCCTGGGGACCATGGCAGTGGTCCTGGGTGTCGTGGGGACCCTGTGGGTGTCCCGGGGACCCCTGGGGGTGTCATGGGGACCCCCGGGACCCCGTCCCCGCACTCACCTCAGCGTCTCCACCCGGTCCTTGCTCTCGGGCTCGTGCGGGTTCCTCGAGAAACAAGAAGGGGCAGAGATCAGCGAGGGGGGGGGGGGGCGGGGGTGGGCAGCCCCTCCCCCTCCCGGCAGGGGGCCCGGGCGGATGGACAGACAGCACGGGGAGGGGGACAGACACACGCACACACACACACACACACACACGGTGGGGTGGGACACACGGACGGACGGACAGCCGCAGCCGAGCGGGGAGGGGGGGCCATGCGGGGCCGTGCAGCGCTGACGCGGGGGGGGGGGGGGTTGGCGGGGGGGAGGGGTGGGTTTGGGGTGGGGGTGGGGGCGGAACCTGCTCTCCCCGGGTGGGGGTGGGGGCGTGGGGGGTGGCATGCGATGGGTGGGGGGCACCCAGGCGTCCGGCGCGGCCCTACCTTCTGGCAAACCTGAAAGACAGATTTCTACAAAGACAAACAGAAGAAAAGGGCGACGTTGGGGGAGGGGAGGGGGCCGGGACAGAGCCACCCCCCTCCCCCCACACCTCAGGGGACCCCTCCCCTCCCCCTCCCGCCCCCCCCCCCAAAGGGGGATGGGGTCAGCCGGAGCACCCAGGCGTCCGGGGCGAAGTGGGACCCCCCCCCCCCCCCCACCCCGTCGCTGCCCCCTCCCCGGCTCTGCGGCACCACAGAGGGGGGACAAGGGGACAGGAGGGGACGTGGGGGGGGTCCCCACGGGGGTGGCGGGAGAGCTGGGGGGCAGGAGGAGCCCTGGGGGGGACACAGGGGACACGGAGGGGACACAGGGGGGTCCCCAAGGGGGTGGCGGGAGAGCTGGGGGGCAGGAGGAGCCCTGGGGGGGACACAGGGGACAGGAGGGGACGTGGGGGGGTCCCCAAGGGGGCGGCGGGAGAGCTGGGGGGCAGGAGGAGCCCTGGGGGGGACACAGGGGACAGGAGGGGACGTGGGGGGGTCCCCAAGGGGGCAGCGGGAGAGCTGGGGGGCAGGAGGAGCCCTGGGGGGGACACAGGGGACAGGAGGGGACGTGGGGGGGTCCCCAAGGGGGCGGCGGGAGAGCTGGGGGGCGGGAGGAGCCCTGGGGGGGACACAGGGGACAGGAGGGGACGTGGGGGGGTCCCCAAGGGGGTGGCGGGAGAGCTGGGGGGCAGGAGGAGCCCTGGGGGGGACACAGGGGACACAGAGAGGGGACACGGAGGGACAAGGGGACACAGAGGGAAAAGGGGACACCCAGAGAAGACCCCAGGGGACAAGGGGGGGGACACAGAAGGGACGTAGCAGCCCCAGAGGGATGTGGGGGTGACAAGGAGGAGCCCTGGGGGGACAAGGGGACACAGAGGCGACACCGAGGGGGGACAAGTGGCCCAGGACGAGCCCTGGGGGACACAAGGGGACACACAGAGGGGACACGGAGGAGCCCTGGGGGGACGAGGGGACACAGAGGATCCCCGGGGAGATGAGGGGACACAGAGGGGACACCGAGGGGGGACAAGTGGCCCAGGAGAAGCCCTGGGGGACACAAGGGGACACACAGAGAGGACACGGAGGAGCCCTGGGGGGACAAGAGGACACAGGAGGAGCATGAGGACGACAAGGGGACACACAGAGGGGACAGAGAGGAGGCCTGGGGGGAAGAGGGGACACAGAGGGGACACAAGGAGGCATCGAGGGGGGAAAAGTGGCCCAGGAGAAGCCCTGGGGGACACAAGGGGACACACAGAGAGGACACGGAGGATCCCTGGGGAGATGAGGGGACACAGAGGGGACACCGAGGGGGGACAAGTGGCCCAGGATGAGCCCTGGGGGACACAAGGGGACACACAGAGGGGACGTGGAGGAGCCCTGGGGAGATGAGGGGACACAGAGGGGACACCGAGGGGGGACAAGTGGCCCAGGAGAAGCCCTGGGGGACACAAGGGGACACACAGAGGGGACACGGAGGAGCCCTGGGGGGACAAGTGGCACAGCAGGAGCACGAGGGGGACAAGGGGACACACAGAGGGGACAGAGAGGATCCCTGGGGGGATGAGGGGACACAGAGGGGACACCGAGGGGGGACAAGTGGCCCAGGACGAGCCCTGGGGGATGCAAGGGGACACACAGAGGGGACACAGAGGAGCCCTGGGGGGACGAGGGGACACAGAGGGGACACCGAGGGGGGACAAGTGGCCCAGGACGAGCCCTGGGGGACACAAGGGGACACCCAGAGGGGACACGGAGGAGCCCTGGGGGGACAAGTGGCACAGCAGGAGCACGAGGGGGACAAGGGGACACACAGAGGGGACACGGAGGAGCCCGGGGGAGATGAGGGGACACAGAGGGGACACCGAGGGGGGACAAGTGGCCCAGGACGAGCCCTGGGGGACACAAGGGGACACACAGAGGGGACACAGAGGAGCCCTGGGGGACAAGTGGCACAGCAGGAGCACGAGGGGGACAAGGGGACACACAGAGGGGACACGGAGGAGCCCTGGGGGGACGAGGGGACACAGAGGGGACACCGAGGGGGGACAAGTGGCCCAGGACGAGCCCTGGGGGACGCAAGGGGACACACAGAGGGGACACAGAGGAGCCCTGGGGGGACGAGGGGACACAGAGGGGACACCGAGGGGGGACAAGTGGCCCAGGACGAGCCCTGGGGGACGCAAGGGGACACACAGAGGGGACACGGAGGAGCCCTGGGGAGATGAGGGGACACAGAGGGGACACGGAGGGGGGACAAGTGGCCCAGGACGAGCCCTGGGGGACACAAGGGGACACACAGAGGGGACACGGAGGATCCCTGGGGAGATGAGGGGACACAGAGGGGACACCGAGGGGGGACAAGTGGCCCAGGAGAAGCCCTGGGGGGGACAAAGGGACACACAGAGGGGACACGGGGCAGCCCAGGGGACACACACCGAGGGGACACACAGCGAGGACCCGTGGCGCCGGTCCCCCTCCTCCCTTCCCCCCCCCCCCCCCGCCCCGCCCCCACACTCACCTCCGGACGAACTTGGAGGTGAACTTGCTGAAGAGGCTGGCGGAGGGGCCGCGGCGGCCCTGGCTGGCGCCGGAGGGGGAGGCGGGGGGCAGGCCGGGGGGCAGGGCGTAGGGCAGGGGGGCCTGGTCGCGCGCCTGCCGCAGCTGCCCGGCGTGGAAGGTGCTGCGGCTGGAGACCCCCCGGGGGAAGCTGGGGCGCTCCCCGGGGCCCTGGCTGACGTTGTGGGCGGAAGGAGAAGCTGCCGGCACCCGGCTGGGTGCTCCGCTGTGGGGAAAGGGGGAGAAGGGGGGGTTAATGGGGGTACTGGGGGGGGGGGGCGGCCCCCGTGGCACCCCAGGGACCCGCTGGCACCCTACAGCACCCTGGGGACGTGCTGGTGGCTTGCCACAGCCCGGGGACCCACTCGTGTCCTGCAGCACCCTGGGGACCCACTGGTGGCCTGTGACACCCCAGGGATCCATTGGTGACCCACAGCACCCTGGGGACCCGCTGGTGGCCTGCGACACCCCAGGGACCCATTGGTGACCCACAGCACCCTGGGGACCCACTGGTGGCTTGCCACAGCCCGGGGACCCACTGGTGACCCACAGCACCCTGGGGACCCACTGGTGGCCTGTGACACCCCAGGGACCCGCTGGCACCCCACAGCACCCTGGGGACCCGCTGGTGGCCTGCAACACCCCAGGGACCCACTGGTGACACACAGCGCCCTGGGGACCCACTGGTGGCCTGCAACACCCCAGGGACCCACTGGTGACCCACAGCACCCTGGGGACCCACTGGTGGCTTGCCACAGCCCGGGGACCCACTGGTGACCCACAGCACCATGAGGAGTTATCAGCAACCTGTTGCACCCTGGGGACCCACTGGTGTCCTGCAACACCCCAGGGACCCACTGGTGACACACAGCACCCTGGGGACCCACTGGTGGCCTGCAACACCCCAGGGACCCACTGGTGACACACAGCACCCTGGGGACCCGCTGGTGTCCTGCGACACCCCAGGGACCCACTGGTGACACACAGCACCCTGGGGACCCGCTGGTGTCCTGCGACACCCCAGGGACCCACTAGTGACACACAGCACCCTGGGGATCCGCTGGTGGCTTGCCACACCCCAGGGACCCACTAGTGACACACAACACCCCAGGGACCCACTGGCGGCCTGTGACACCCCAGGGACCCACTGGTGACACACAGCACCCTGGGGACCCACTGGTGACCCACAGCACCCTGGGGACCCGCTGGTGGCTTGCTACACCCCAGGGACCCACTGGTGACACACAGCACCCTGGGGACCCGCTGGTGGCTTGCTACACCCCAGGGACCCACTGGTGACCCACAGCACCCTGGGGACCTGCTGGTACCCCACAGCACCCTGGGGACCCACTGGTGGCTTGCTACACCCCAGGGACCCACTGGTGTCCCGCAGCACCCTGGGGACCCGCTGGTGGCTTGCTACACCCCAGGGACCCACTGGTGACCCCCAGCACCCTGGGGACCCGCTGGTGGCCTGCGACACCCCAGGGACCCACTGGTGACACACAGCGCCCTGGGGACCTGCTGGCACCCCACAGCACCCTGGGGACCCACTGGTGGCCTGCGACACCCCAGGGACCCACTGGTGACACACAGCACCCTGGGGACCTGCTGGCACCCCACAGCACCCTGGGGACCCACTGGTGGCTTGCCACAGCCCGGGGACCCACTGGTGTCCCGCAGCACCCTGGGGACCCGCTGGTGGCCTGTGACACCCCAGGGACCCATTGGTGACCCACAGCACCCTGGGTACCCGCTGGTGGCCTGCGACACCCCAGGGACCCATTGTCACCCTGCAGCACCCCAAATCCCCCCCTTACTCTAGGGGACACGCTGGGGCACCAGGTAGGACACAGGGGACACCCCGAATCCCCCCGGATCCCTGGGGACACCCTGGGGTGCTGGGCAGGGGCACCCCAAATCCCTGGGGACACCCTGGGGGGCCAGGCAGGGGGACGCCAGCCCCCCGAGTCACCCCAAATCCCTGGGGACACCCTGGGGTGCCAGGCAGGGGGACGCCAGCCCCCCGAGTCACCCCAAATCCCTGGGGACACCCTGGGGTGCCGGGCAGGGGCACCCCAAATCCCTGGGGACACCCTGGGGGGCCAGGCAGGGGGACGCCAGCCCCCCGAGTCACCCCAAATCCCTGGGGACACCCTGGGGTGCCGGGCAGGGGCACCCCAAATCCCTGGGGACACCCTGGGGGGCCAGGCAGGGGGACGCCAGCCCCCCGAGTCACCCCAAATCCCTGGGGACACCCTGGGGTGCCGGGCAGGGGCACCCCAAATCCCTGGGGACACCCTGGGGGGCCAGGCAGGGGGACGCCAGCCCCCCGAGTCACCCCAAAACCCCCTCCCGTTCCCTGGGGACATGCTGGGGTGCTGCAGCAGGGCGAGGCACATGGGGACCCCCCCCAAATCCCTCCCGGGGGTGCCCCCCCCCCAAACACAGGCCCCATGCTGGGTTATTTTTTTGGGGGGGCCTTGCCTGGGCCGGGGGGCCTCGCAGTTGGCGTCGGCGGGGGGTGGCGGCGGGTTTCGGGTGCTGCCGGGACCGCGGGGGGGCCCCGGGGGCCGGGGGGGGCGGCGGGTGAGGGCCGGCAGCCCGGCGCGGGCAGGCTAGGAGAGAAAAGCGGGGGGCGGGGGGGCGTTAAGGGGAGGGGGGGGAGGGGAAGGGGGATATTTGGGGGGGTCCCGGGGGGGTCCCCTACCTGTCCTTGCCGTTCTGCAGGGAGCTCTGGCCCAGGCTGGCCCGGTCCAGCAGCGGGGAGTTACGGCTCCGCGTGGTGCCGGTGGAGAGGACGCTGTTCTGTGGGGGGGGGGACAAGGGTGGGGGGCGCTCAGGGGGCACCCAGGCATCCGGGCACCCCATGGGCACCCCCAAAATGGAGGACTCGGGTGTTTGGGGACCCTCCTTCGTGGCACCTTGGGACCTGGGTGGCCGGGACCCCCCTTCTCCCCCCCCCCCCCGCCCCCAAGGGGACCCAGGCACCTGGGACCCCCCGCTCCCACCCCCAGGGGTCCCAGACACGGGTGCCCCCCCAATCCCCGCACCCCAGGGGGCCCAGGCACAGGTGCCCCCCACCCCAGGGGTCCCAGACACGGGTGCCCCCCAATCCCCGCACCCCAGGGGGCCCAGACACGGTTGCCCCCCACCCCAGGGTCCCAGACACGGGTGCCCCCCACCCCCAGGGGGCCCAGACACGGGTGCCCCCCAATCCCCGCACCCCAGGGGACCCAGACACGGGTGCCCCCCACCCCGTGCTGACCGTGGAGGGCGAGGGGGTGCCCTTGGCTCGCTCCAGGCCGGGCAGGGGGCTGGGGGGGACCTTGGCGGTGCTGCCCGCTCGTCGCCCCCCTTCTTCCTCCCCGCCTCCTCCTCCTCCTCGCTTGTTCTCGGCGTTGGCCGCCTGCGTCTTCTTGGAGTAGGAGGCCGAGGTGGGGATGGAGAGGCCGGCTGGGGGGGGGGGGGGGTGTCAAGGGTGGGGGTCCCACGGGGACCCTGGCGTCCGCGGACCCGCTCCCCACCCTCCCACCCACCCAATCCCCCCCCCACCACAGGGAGCTGGGTGTCCCAGGGGTCCCTGCTCCGCCCCACAGGGCCCCCCCCCCCCCCGCTTCATCCCCTCCGCCCTCGGGACCTGGGTGGCCCCCAGGTGTGTGTGGGGGGGTCCCAATCTGCACCCCCACCCACCCCACGGGGACCCCAGTGTTGTGGGGGGGTCCCAATCTGCACCCCCACCCACCCCACGGGGACCCCAGTGTTGTGGGGGGGTCCCAATCCGCACCCCCACCCACCCCACGGGGACCCCGGTGTCACAGGACCCCGCTCCCGAGGGACCCAGGCATCTGGCCCCCCCCCGCCCCCCAGCTCCCCCCCCCAAGGGACCCAGGTGACCGGGACCCCCCCAGTGCCCCCCCCCAGAGACCCAGGTGCCCCCTTTGCCCCCCACCCATGAACCCAGGCATCGGGGGGCTCACCCATGCCCCCCCCACCCAGGGACCCAGGCATCCAGCCCCCTCCCTTGCCCCCCCACCCATGGGCCCAGGTGCCCCCTTTGTCGTCCCCCCCCCCCGGGACCCTAGCACCCCGCTTGCCCCCCACCCATGGGCCCAGGCATCCGGGCCCCCCACCCATGGGCTGAGGTGCCCCCTTTGTCCCCCCCAGGGACCCGGTGCCCCCCTTGCCCCCCCCCAGGGACCCAGGTGCCCCCTTTGTCCCCCCCAGGGACCCAGGTGCCCCTTTTCCCCCCACCCATGGGCCCAGGTGCCCCCTTGCCCCCCCCCCCAGGGACCCCAGCACCCCCTTGCCCCCCCCCCAGTGACCCAGATGCCCCCTTTGTCCCCCCCCAGTGACCCAGGTGTCCCCCTTGCCCCCCATGCAGGGACCCAGGGACCCCAGCACCCCCTTGCCCCCCCCCCCAGCAACCCAGGTGCCCCCCTTGCCCCTCCCCGGGGACCCCAGCACCCCCTTGCCCCCCACCCAGTGACCCAGGTGCCCCCTTTGTCCCCCCCAGGGACCCTGGTGTCCCCCTTTGTCCCCCATGCAGGGACCCAGGGACCCCAGCACCCCCTTGGCCCCCACCCAGTGACCCAGGTGCCCCCTTTGTCCCCCCCCAGGGACCCAGGTGCCCCCTTGCCCCCCCCCCCCCCCGGGACCCCAGCACCCCCTTGCCCCCCACCCAGTGATCCAGGTGCCCCCTCGCCCCCCCCCCCGGGACCCCAGCACCCCCTTGCCCCCCACCCAGGGACCCAGGTGCCCCCTTTGTCCCCCCCCAGTGACCCAGGTGTCCCCCTTTGCCCCCCATGCAGGGACCCAGGGACCCCAGCACCCCCTTGCCCCCCCCCCCCCAGCGACCCAGGTGCCCCCCTTGCCCCCCCCCGGGGACCCTGGCGCCCCCTCGCCCCCCCCCAGGGACCCCCGCGCCCCCTCGCCCCCCGGGGGGGCTCACCCTGGTCGCTGACGCGGCGTTTGGGGTTGGCGGAGACGCTGCGCTGCACCTTGTGCGCCGGGGAGGGGCCCGAGCTGTTGGCCAGGTCGGGGGCCGCCCGCGGCTTCAGCGCCAGGCTCTCCTCCAGCTGGGGACACGGGGGGGACACGTGTGGGGACACCGGGGGACACGGGGGGGGGCACACATGGGGACAACGGGGACACGGGGGGGGACACGGGGGTGTGGGGCACGAGGGGACGCGGGAAGCGGGCACGGGGATGGGGACCCGGTGGCATCGGGGACGTGCGGGGACAGGGACGCGCTGGCACGGGGCACAGCTGGGGACGGGGACGTGCCAGCACGGGGCACAGCTGGGGACGGGGACGCGCTGGCACGGGGACAGGCCGGCACGGGGACACGCCGGCACGGGGCACAGCTGGGGACGGGGACACGCCAGCACGGGGCACAGCTGGGGACGGGGACGCGCTGGCACGGGGTCAGGGTATGGCCGCGGAGGACGGTGTCCCTCGTGTCCCCTCCCTGTGTCCCATCCCGTCCCCACGTTGTCCCCACGTCCCCTCATCTCCTCCCCGTGTCCCCACGTTCCTCCTTGGGTCCCCTCGTTGTCCCCATGCCCCCTCAGCCCCTCCATGCTCCATCACATCCCCACGTCACCTCAACGTCCCCATGTTCGTGTCCCCTCGTTGTCCCCGCGTCCCCATGTCACCTCAATGTCCCCACACCCTCCAGGTCCCCTGTCACATTTGTCCCCATGTCCTTCCTCGTGTCCCCTCGTCCCCACGTCCCCTCACACCCTCCGTGCTCCATCCCATGTCCATAACTTATGTCCCCATGTCACCTCATGTCCCCATGTCCCTCCTCGTGTCCCCTCCTCGTCCCCATGTCCCCTCAGCTCCTCCATGCTCCATCACGTCCTCATGTCACCTCAATGTCCCCATGTTGTGTCCCCTCCTTGTCCCCATGTCCCCTCACCCCCTATGTCCCTATGCCACCTCGTGTCCCCTCCTTGTCCCCTCACCCCCTCCGTGCTCCATCACGTCCCCACGTCACCTCAACGTCCCCATGTCCCTCCTCGTGTCCCCTCCTTGTCCCCTCACCCCCTCCGTGCTCCATCACACGTCCACATCTTATGTCCCTATGCCACCTCGTGTCCCTCCTCGTGTCCCCTCCTTGTCCCCTCACCCCCTCCATGCCCCATCACGTCCCCACGTCACCTCAACGTCCCCATGTCCCTTCTCGTGTCCCCTCCTTGTCCCCACGTCCCCTCACCCCTCCATGCTCCATCACGTCCCCACGTCACCTCAACGTCCCCATGTCCCTCCTCGTGTCCCCTCCTTGTCCCCTCACCCCCTCCGTGCTCCATCACACGTCCACATCTTATGTCCCTATGCCACCTCGTGTCCCTCCTCGTGTCCCCTCCTTGTCCCCTCACCCCCTCCGTGCTCCATCACGTCCCCACGTCACCTCAACGTCCCCATGTCCCTCCTCGTGTCCCCTCCTTGTCCCCTCACCCCCTCCGTGCTCCATCACACGTCCATATCTTATGTCCGTATGTCACCTTGTGTCCCCTCCTTGTCCCCTCACCGTCCCCATGTCCCTCCTCGTGTCCCCTCCTTGTCCCCTCACCCCTCCATGCTCCATCACACGTCCATATCTTATGTCCTTGTCACCTCGTGTCCCTCCTCGTATCCCCTCACCTCTTCCACACTCCCTGTCCCGCCCGTGTCCTCGCGTCCCCCCTCGCCTCAGCCCCCCCCTTGTCCCCCTCCACCCCCGCGGTGTCCCCGACGTCCCCCGGTGCCACCCGGGTGCTGTCCCCGCACCTCCGAGCTCTTGTGGTCCAGCAGCAGGTAGGTCGCCATCACCTCGTTGTACTTCTGCCCCACCAGCGACTCCTGGATCTCCTCCCGCGTGTACCCCATGGACACCATCAGCTCTGGGGGGGCCGCAGGCCTCAGCGGGGGCACCCGGACACCTCGGGGACCCCCTCACCCCCCAAAAAGGGGACCCAAGTGGTCGGGGGGGGGGGGTCCTACCTGTCCTCCGGGGGTCCTTGTAGTCTGGCACGGGCTCCATGTAGGGCTTCAGCTCGTCGTCCTCGTGGCCCACGTTCATCCAGCGATCCTTCATGATTTGCTGGGGGGGGGACACGACGCCAAAGGGGCACTGGGAGGCACTGGGAAGGGGCTGGGGGGCACTGGGAGGGGGCTGGGAGGGGACTAGGTGGCACTGGGGGGCACTGGGTGACAATGGGAGGGGGCTGGGGGGCACTGGGAGGCACTGGGAAGGGGCTGGGAGGGGACTAGGTGGCACTGGGAAGGGGCTGGGGGGCACTGGGAGGCACTGGGAGGGGGCTGGGAGGGGACTAGGTGGCACTGGGGGGCACTGGGGGACAATGGGAGGGGGCTGGGGGGCACTGGGAGGCACTGGGAAGGGGCTGGGAGGGGACTAGGTGGCACTGGGAAGGGGCTGGGGGGCACTGGGAGGCACTGGGAAGGGGCTGGGAAGGGACTAGGTGGCACTGGGGGGCACTGGGGGACAATGGGAGGGGGCTGGGGGGCACTGGGAGGCACTGGGAAGGGGCTGGGAGGGGACTAGGTGGCACTGGGAAGGGGCTGGGGGGCACTGGGAGGCACTGGGAAGGGGCTGGGAAGGGACTGGGGGGCACTGGGGGGCACTGGGAGACAATGGGAGGGGGCTGGGGGGCACTGGGAGGGGGCTGGGGTGCTCCAGGCGTCCCTGGTGCGGTGCTGGGGGTTCATTGAGGGGCTGAGCTGGGATAACTGGGATCATGCTGGGGGGCCCAGGGGAATCCTGGGGGTGCCCAGGACCATACTGGGGAGGTCTGGGGGTGCCCAGGACCATACTGGGGCATCTGGGGGGGGTCCTGGGGGTGCCCAGGACCATACTGGGGGGGTCTGGGAGGGTCCTGGGGGTGCCCAGGACCATACTGGGGAATCCTGGGGGTGCCCAGGACCATACTGGGGCATCTGGGGGGGGTCCTGGGAGTGCCCAGGACCATACTGGGGTGTCTGGGGGGGTCCTGGGGGTGCCCAGCACCATACTGGGGGGGTCTGGGAGTGTCCTGGGGGTGCCCAGCACCATACTGGGGTGTCTGGGGGGGTCCTGGGGGTGCCCAGCACCATACTGGGGTGTCTGGGGGGGTCCTGGGGGTGCCCAGCACCATATTGGGGGGGGTCTGGGAGGGTCCTGGGGGTGCCCAGGACCATACTGGGATGCTCTGGGGGAGTCCTGGGGGTGCCCAGGACCATACTGGGATGCTCTGGGGGAGTCCTGGGGGTGCCCAGGACCATACTGGGGTGCTCTGGGGGGGTCAGGACCATACTGGGAGGGCCTGGAGGGGTTCAGGACCATACTGGTAGCGCTTGGGGGTGCCCAGGACCACACTGGGGGTCCTGGGGGTGCCGAGGACCACATTAGGGGTGCCCAGGGGGCTCCTGGGGTACCCAGGACCATACTGGGGGTGTCTGGGGGTGTCCTGGGGGGGTCAGGACCATGCTAGGCGTGCTTGGGGGCACCCAGGACCACACTGGGGGGGGTCTTGGGGTGCTCTTGGGGGTGTCCAGGGCCACGCTAGGGGGTCCCAGGGGCACCCAGGACCACGCTGGGGGTCCCTGAGGAAACCTGGGGGCACCCAGGACCACGCTGGGGGTCTTGGGGTGCTCTTGGGGGTGGTCCAGGGCCACGCTAGGGGGTCCCAGGGGCACCCAGAACCATGCTGGGGGTCCCTGAGGAAACCTGGGGGCACCCAGGACCACGCTGGGGGTCTTGGGGTGCTCTTGGGGGTGTCCAGGGCCACGCTAGGGGGTCCCAGGGGCACCCAGGACCACGCTGGGGGTCCCTGAGGAAACCTGGGGGCACCCAGGACCACGCTGGGGGTCTTGGGGTGCTCTTGGGGGTGGTCCAGGGCCACGCTAGGGGGTCCCAGGGGTACCCAGGACCATGCTGGGGGTCCCTGAGGAAACCTGGGGGCACCCAGGACCATGCTGGGGGTCCCTGGGGAAACCTGGGGGCACCCAGGACCATGCTGGGGGTCTTGGGGTGCTCTTGGGGGTGTCCAGGGCCACGCTAGGGGGTCCCAGGGGCACCCAGGACCACGCTGGGGGTCCCTGAGGAAACCTGGGGGCACCCAGGACCACGCTGGGGGTCTTGGGGTGCTCTTGGGGGTGGTCCAGGGCCACGCTAGGGGGTCCCAGGGGTACCCAGGACCATGCTGGGGGTCCCTGAGGAAACCTGGGGGCACCCAGGACCACGCTGGGGGTCTTGGGGTGCTCTTGGGGGTGTCCAGGGCCACGCTAGGGGGTCCGGGGGTACCCAGGACCACGCTGGGGGTGCTCAGGACCACACTTGGGTGTCCCAGGGGTGTCCAGGACCCCGCTGGGGGTGCCTGGGGTGCTCAGGACCCCACTAGAGGTGCTCAGGACCCCACTGGGGGTGCTCAGGACCCCACGGGGGGCACCCCCGTGGGTCTCCCCGTCCCCCTCCTCACCTCCAAGGTGCCCCTCTTGGTAGGATTAAGGATGAGAAACTTTTTCAGCAGGTTCTCGCAATCGGTCGACATGTAGAAAGGGATCCGGTACTTGCCCCGCAGCACCCGCTCCCGCAATTCCTGAGGTGACAAACATCCATCAGCCCACCGCAAACCCCCCGAGGACCCCCGGGAACCCCCCCCCCCCCCCAAAAAATGAGGCAGTACCTTAAGATTTTGCCCATCGAAAGGCAAGGAACCGCTAACCAAGGTGTAGAGGATAACGCCCAAGCTCCAAACGTCGACTTCGGGGCCGTCGTATTTCTTCCCCTGGAAGAGTTCGGGGGCGGCGTAGGGGGGGGACCCACAAAACGTGTCCAGTTTGTTCCCGAAGGTGAATTCGTTGCTGAAGCCAAAATCGGCGATTTTGATGTTCATGTCGGCGTCCAGCAGTAGGTTTTCCGCCTGTCCCAGGGGAGGGAGAGCGCCCCGAGGGGCTTTAGGGGTGGCTGGGTGCTCTGTTAGGGGAGTTTGGGGTATGTGGGTGCAGCCAGGAGGGGTTCTGGGGGAACTGGGTGCTGTTCTGGGGGTCCCGGGGGTGTCCAGGTGCTGCCTTGGGGGTCCCGACACCTCCCAGGGGAATCTGGGTGCTGCCCCGGGGGGTCCTGGCACCTCCCAGGGGGTCCCAAGGGCATCTAGGTGCTGTTCTGGGGGTCCTGGGGGTGTCTGGGTGCTGTTCTGAGGGTCCTGGGGGTGTCTGGGTGCTACTCTGGGGGTCCTGGGGGTGTCTGGGTGCTGCCCCAGGGGGTCCTGGCACCTCCCAGGGGGTCCCAAGGGCATCTAGGTGCTGTTCTGGGGGACCTGGGGGTGTCCGGGTGCTGTTCTGGGGGTCCTGGGGGTGTCTGGGTGCTGCTCTGGGGGTCCTGGGGGTGTCTGGGTGCTGCCCTGGGCGGTCCTGGCACCTCCCAGGGGGTCCTAAGGGCGTCTGGGTGCTGCCCTGGGGGTTCTGGGGGCATCTGGGTGGTGCCCCAGGGGGTCCAAGCAGCTCCCAGGGGGTCCCAGGGGCATCTGGGTGCTGTTCTGGGGGTCCTGGGGGTGTCTGGGTGCTGCCCCGGGGGTCCGGGCACCTCCCAGGGGGTCCTAAGGGCATCTGAGTGCTGCTCTGGGGGTCCTGGGGGTGTCTGGGTGCTGCCCTGGGCGGTCCTGGCACCTCCCAGGGGGTCCTAAGGGCGTCTGGGTGCTGCCCTGGGGGTTCTGGGGGCATCTGGGTGGTGTCCCAGGGGGTCCAAGCAGCTCCCAGGGGGTCCCAGGGGTGCCTGGGTGCTGCCCTGGGGGTCCCAGGGGCGGGGGTTGGAACCTGTGGAGCACCTCGGGGTGCTGGCAGGGGTCCCACTGGGTGTCAGGGGCTTTAAGGGGGGAGCTCCTCACCTTCAAGTCCCTGTGGACAATGAACTTCTGGTGGCAGTACTGCACGGCCGACACTATCTGCAGGAGAGGGGGGTGTCAGGGGGGGCCCCCCACCCCGGGGCGGGGCACAGGGGTCTCCCCCCAGCCCCCCTGGGGACACAGGGCTGTCCCCAAACCCCCTCGAGGGTGTCACACCAGTGTCCCCAACCCCCTCCGACCTGTCGAAACTTCGCCCGGGCCTCCTTCTCCTTCATGCGCCCGTGAGCCACCAGGTAGTCAAAAACCTCACCTGGGGGGGGGGGGGGCAGGGACACAGAAGGCAGGGGTGAGAGGCAGCCCTGCCTGCTGTTCCCCCCCCCTGCCTGCTCCCTGCCTGCTGTCGTCCCCCCCTGCCTGCACTCACCCCCGCTGGCGTACTCCATGACGAGGTAAAGCGTCTTCTCCGTCTCGATCACCTCGAAGAGCTTCACTGCAAAGGGAGCGGAAGGGGGCTGGAGGAGGGGGGGGGGGGGCCCACCTGCTGGGACCCCCCCCCTCCAGGGGTGGGGGAACACCCCAGGGTGGGGGTACAGCCCCCGGGACCCCCCCCCAGGGGTGGGGAAAGGGGGGGTACAGGAGTCCCGGCATGCAGCCGGGAGGGGGTTTTGGGGGGGCTCACCTATGTTGGGGTGGTTCAGGACCTTCATTATTCGCACTTCCCGGAAGAGCTGTGAGGAACGGGGCGGGGGGTGCGTTTTTTGGGGGTGGGTGAGATGCCGCAACCCCCCCCCCCCGTGTCCCCCCAAAAGCAGCTGCCCCCCCCCCCCCGTAACCCCCCCCTCACCTTCTGCAGGCTGGAGGAGTTGAGCTGCGTCTTGTCGATGATTTTCACGGCGACCTGGGATGGCAGAGAGGGCGTCAAAGGGAGGGGACTGTCCCCAAGGGTGTCCCCACAATGTGGTGGCACTCGTGAGGTGAGGGACAGGGGGACGGGATTGTCCCCAGGGCTGTCCCCGCACCGTGGTGGCACTCATAGGGAAAGGGGCAAGGGGATGGGACCGTCCCCAAGAGTGTCCCCACGCTGTGGTGGCACTCACAGGGTGATGGGCAGGGGGACAGGATTGTCCCCAGGGCTGTCCCCACACCGCGGTGGCACTCACAGGGTGATGGGCAGGGGGACAGGGCTGTCCCCACACTGTGGTGGCACTGGCAGGGGGGGACAGGGCTGTCCCCACACCATGGTGGCACTTGCAGGGTGAGCAGCAAGGGGACAGGAGCGTCCCCAGGGCTGTCCCCACACCATGGTGGCACTCACAGGGTGATGGGCAGGGGGACAGGATTGTCCCCAGGGCTGTCCCCACACCGCGGTGGCACTCGCAGGGTGATGGGCAGGGGGACAGGGCTGTCCCCACACCGCGGTGGCACTCGCAGGGTGATGGGCAGGGGGACAGGACTGTCCCCAGGGCTGTCCCCACACCGCGGTGGCACTCACAGGGTGATGGGCAGGGGGACAGGGCTGTCCCCACACCGCGGTGGCACTCGCAGGGTGATGGGCAGGGGGACAGGACTGTCCCCAGGGCTGTCCCCACACCGCGGTGGCACTCACAGGGTGATGGGCAGGGGGACAGGGCTGTCCCCACACCGCGGTGGCACTCGCAGGGTGATGGGCAGGGGGACAGGACTGTCCCCATGCTGTGGTGGCACTCGTGGAAGGGACAGGGCTGTCCCCACACCATGGTGGCACTCGCAGGGTGAGCAGCAAGGGGACAGGAGCATCCCCAGGGCTGTCCCCGCACCGTGGTGGCACTCGCAGGGTGACGGGCAGGGGGACAGGGCCGTCCCCGCACCATGGAGGCACCCAGAGGGTGAGGGGCAGGACAATGGGACTGTCCCCTGGGCTGTCCCCACACCACGGTGGCACTCGCGAGGCGAGGACCAGGAACCCGTCCCCGCGCCGCGGTGGCACTCCCTGGTGACACTCCCGGGGCAAGGACCAGGAGCTCGGGTCCGTCCCCGCGCCGCAGTGGCGCTCGCGGGGCGAGAACCAGGAGCCCGTCCCCACGCTGCGGTGGCACTCGTGGGAGCCCGTCCCCACACCGTGGTGGCACTCACGGGATGAGAACCAAGAGCTTGGGACCATCCCCGTGCCGCGGTGGCACTTGTGGGGCGAGGACAAGGAGCCTGTCCCCACGGTGGCACTCACAGGATGAGGACCAGGAGCCCAGAACTGTCCCCAAGCCATGGTGGCAATCACCGCTGAGGACCGGGAGCCCGTCCCCGTGCCACGGTGGCACTCACATGGCAAGGACCGGGACCTGGAGCTGTCCCCACACCGCCGTGGCACCCACCAGGCGATGACCACGAGCCCGTCCCCACACCGCAGTGGCACCCACAGAGCGATGACCACGAGCCCGTCCCTGCGGTGGCACCCACCGGGCGATGACCACGAGCCCGTCCCCACACCGCAGTGGCACCCACAGAGCGATGCCCACGAGCCCGTCCCTGCGGTGGCACCCACAGGGTGATGCCCACGAGCCCGACCCTGCGGTGGCACCCACAGGGCGATGACCACGAGCCCGACCCTGCGGTGGCACCCACCGGGTGATGCCCACGAGCCCGTCCCTGCGGTGGCACCCACCGGGCGATGACCACGAGCCCATCCCCACACCGCGGTGGCACCCACAGGCCGATGCCCACGAGCCCGTCCCTGCGGTGGCACCCACAGGGTGATGCCCACGAGCCCGTCCCTGCGGTGGCACCCACTGGGCGATGACCACGAGCCTGTCCCTGCGGTGGCACCCACCGGGCGATGCCCACGAGCCCGTCCCTGCGGTGGCAACCACCGGGCGATGCCCACGAGCCCGACCCTGCGGTGGCAACCACCGGGCGATGCCCACGAGCCCGACCCTGCGGTGGCACCCACAGGGCAATGACCGCAAGCCTGACCCTGCGGTGGCACCCACAGGGCAATGACCACGAGCCCGTCCCTGCAGTGGCAACCACAAGACGACGACCACGAGCCCATCCCCACACCACGGTGGCACCCACCGGGCAATGACCACGAGCCCGTCCCTGCAGTGGCAACCACCGGGCGATGACCACGAGCCCGTCCCCACACCGCGGTGGCACTCACGGGACGAGGACCGTCCCCGTGCCGTGGTGGCACTCACCTCCTTGCCGGTCAGGACGTGGCGGGCCAGCTTGACCTTGGCGAAGTTGCCCTTGCCGATGGTTTTCAGCAGGCGGTAGTTGCCGATGTGGGGCTGCTCGTCGGCGGAGGTGGCCGAATTCCGGCCCCGCAGCATGTTGGCCTTCCCGCCGCCCTTCCCCTCCGCGGGACCCGGCTGCGGGGACACAAAGGGGACAATCAGCTCGATGTCCCCCGTTGTTTATGTCGTGTGTGTGTGTGTGTGTCCCCCACCAAGAATTCCCAGGGGGGGTCCGGAGGCTCTCGGCAAAGCCGGGAGCAAAGTCCGGGAGCGCCGCTGCCGTACGGCGCCGTGCCGCACCCCGGGCAGGCCGGGAGCCGCCCCTGATACCTGACGCAAGCGCCGCGGTTTCGGGCTGGGCTGGGGTGGTGGCGGGCCAGCGCGGTGACACCCCCGCCCCGGGAGGGGACGGGGACATGGCTGACCCCTCCCCAATCCCCTCCCAAAAATGGGGTGCCCAAATATCGCGATTTTTACCCCCAAACGGGCAACCTGGGTGCCTGGGTTCACCCCACAGCCGAAACGGGGGGGTGGGGTGTCCCCCAAAACGCCACTGCCACCAACCCCCCCCACCCCACACCCCAAAAGCCCCCACGGACCCCCCTCCCCCTGAGGGTCACCCCAGATTTGGGGACACTTTCGGGGTGTTCCGTTACAGGGGAGCGAAACGCCGGGGCGGTGTCACCACCACCCCCCCCCCCGCCGCGCTGTCACCGCTCCGGTGACACCGGAGATAACGGGCGCGCGTGAGCGGGCGGGGGAGTTGAGCCAAAACCGCCCACCCCCCCACCCCCCCCCCCGATTCGGGGCCACCGCAGCCCCCCCAAAACTTCGCTGGGGTTTTGGGGAGGGGGGTCACACTCTTGGGGTTCCCTCCCTCCCCCCCCCCCGTGGGAAGGAAACTGCCAGCGGAAGCGAGGGGGGGGTGGGGGGGAGTTTTTGGTGTTGCTCAGCCGGCGATGGCGCAACCGGGCGCGAGGCGCCGTGCCCCCAGATTTGGGGGGGAACGTGGTGTTTTTGGGGACTGGATCCTCCCCCTCCCCCAAAATCCGGCGCTTTGCCGGGAGGATGATGGGGAAAAGTGAAGAAAAATGTTGGGTTTTTCTATTTTTTTTTCTGCCAAAGAACTGCCGTGGCAACGGGGCGGGGAGCGCGCTCTGCCATCTGGCCGCGCTGCCGGGGAATTAATTCGGGGTTTCGAGGCGTGCGGCAGCACCAACGCCGGATCTCGCCCCTCCCGGGAAAGAAAAAAAACCCACGGGGGTCCGCGGCGGTGCCGGCAAGCGGCCGGCGTGCCTGGCATTTCTCCGGCACCTCTTATCGGCGAGGCTGGAGTGGCCGGCAAACATCCCCCGGCGCTGACGGCTCGCTCTCCTCCGCCCCCCGCACCGGCAAAGGTCGTGCCGGGAGAGCGGCGGCGGCTGCGCCGGAGCCCGGCGAGGCTTTGCCGAAAGCGCTGCCGGCTCCGGGCTTAGCCGGTGCGGTGCCGAAACGCCGGGAGGCGATCGCTGTCTCCCTCACCGGGACGTGGGCGGCCGCCTCGGCGCTCCCGGTTTTGGCACAGCAGAGGACTTGGCCCTCAGCGCCGCGGCATCCCCCCGCGGCTACGAAGAGCGGTGCTGGGCTTGGCGCTCGTTAACCAAACTCTCGTTAATTAGACAAGCCCTGAGCTCGGCTCTAAATCCCCTCCCTCGCTGCCGAAACCCCTCGTGCCTCAGTTTCCCCACCCCAAACCCAGCGCCACGGCAAGGACTCACGCTCGGCGACCCCAAACCGGCTCAGCTCGCGGCAGTGCCGGCAACTCCAACGGCCGCGGCCGGCCCGGTGCGGGGTGGTGCCGGCGGCCGGCGGAAGCTCGCCGAGAGCTGAACTCCCCGAGGAGCGCCGGGAACACCAGACCGGCTCGACCGGTTGGGGCTGACGCCGGCTCGGCCGGGCCGCGGGAGCTGGGGTGGGGGGGGGTTGCGGTGTTGAGCCACAGTTTTGGGGAACACCTGAAGCACCGGGGGAGTGAAAACGGGGTGGAAAAGGGAAAAACCACCATTAACGAGACACGTTGGGGCGGGAGGGCCCCGTTTCGCTTGCCGGCAGAGCCAAACCGCTGGGAATCACCACCGCAATGGCGGCGGGGGTGATGTCACCAGGTCCGGGGGTGATGTCACCAGGTCCGGGGGTGATGTCACCAGTCGGATCTAAAGATCCCGGCGCGAAGAGGCCGAGGTGCTGGCGGGGCCGATGCCGCCAACACCCAACCGTGCCGCGGGCATAAAAGCGGCGGCAACCGGCTACAGCGTAACCGGTAACTGGTAACGGTGTAACCGGTAACCGCCGCCGTGCCAGGCCTACCTGCAGCGGGCGGGCGGTTCCCCCCCCAACCCCACCGCCTCGGCAGCCGACGGGAGCTGGTGAAACAGCTTTGGTGCGGCGGCGCTGAAATGTCAGCCAAATTTAGTTATTTTTGACAAATTTTTTTTTTTTTTTATATATAAAACCACGCCAGATCGGCCTCCACGTGACGGAGGAACCTGGGGCGGGGAGGGGGGAGAAGGCGCCCCGATTTTGGATGCCGGTTTTTGGGGGGAGATGCGGCAGCCCCCCCCCCCCCCCCCCCAACTCTCCGCTGCCCCCTCCCCAAATTCTCCCAGCCGGGAAGAATTCCCCTCCGTCATTACGTAACGGCGAATAAAAATAAGAGGAAAACGACCCAAAATGAGGGGGTGCCCGGCGGCACGGCGAAGGCCGACGGCACGGCGAAGGCCGGAGAGCGGGTGGCATCGCCTTGTCCTCGGCGTTGGGGACGCGGAGACGAAACCACTTGCGACCCCCCCCCACCCACCCAAAAGCCCAGGCCGCATCCTGCTGGGGTCCCTCCCCATCGCTTGGGGGTGCAGAAGGCGGGGAGCCCCCCCCCCAAATACCAGGCAAAATGGGGGTGCCGCACAGCTGGGGAAGCCAAGGGAACCCCCAGACCCCCCCAAAAAAGGGCTGAGCCGTAAGTGGGGTCCTGCACCCCAAGCTGGGAGTGGGGGGGGACCTCAAGAGCCCCCCAGACCTACACCCCAAAATGGGGAACCCCCCTTCCAGCTGCCCCCCAAAAGGGGTCTGGGCCTCACCTCCCCCCCCCCCAAACAGACACAGGGGGTGAACCCCCCCATATCTTCGGGGGGAGGCTGGCCCCCCATCACAGGGGTGGGCACCCACATCATTTTGGGGGGTACGCACCTCACAGCCCCCTTAAACCCCACGGAGAGCACCCAGCCTGTGGCAGCGATGCCGCCCCCACAATCCCCCCCCCCCCCCCCCAGCCGTGGGGGGGGGGGGCTGCAGCAGGGAAGGGGGTGGGCTCACGCCCCCACACCCAGTCCGCGCAGCCACCGAGACGGGGAGGGGGACGACGACGACAGTGACAACAATGACACCCCAAACCTCACAACCCTCTCCTCTCCCAGCAGATACCAGACCCCCGGGAGGGGCCGATGTGGGGGGCTGGCACCCCCCCGCCTGCCCCCCTTCCTTTGGGGTGCAAGCCCTGACCCCTTCACCCCTGCTTTTGGCAGTGGGGGGGGGGCCTAGTGCCCCTCAGGGACCCCCAAAAATGGGACCCCAGACCCCTCTGGGGGGGCCCAGCCCAGGAGCACCCCTCCCTACCCCAGGTCCCATGGAGGAGCCTGATCCAGCCCCTGAGGGGGGGGCCTGGTTCAGATCCCCCCACCCCACACGGGGGTCTGGGCCGTGGGAGGCGCCGGGGTGCTTCATGGGGGGGCTGTGAGAGGAGCTGGGCCCCCCCAGGACCCCCTTGGAGAGGGGCCAGGCTGGGGGGCACAGGGTCCCCCGAGACCCCCCCCTTTTCCCCCTCATGCAGGGGCCCAGGACCCCCTTTTCCCCTCACAAAACGGCCCACGACCCCCTAAGACCCCCCATTTGTCCTCACAACACAACCCCAGACCCACTTTTCCCCTCATGGAGGGGCCCAGAACCCCCTCGGGCCCCCCTTACCCCTCACAAAACGGCCCAGGATCCCCTCAGACCCCCCTTTTCCCCCCTCTCAGACCCCATTTTCCCCTCACAAAATTACCCAGGTCCCCCTCAGACCCCCTTTTCTCCTCACAAACCTACCCCAGGCCCCGCTTCTCCTCTCACAAAATGGCCCACGACCCCCTCAGACCCCCTCTTTCCCTTCCCAAAAAGGCCCCACGACCCCCTTTATTCCCCCTCTCAGACCCCCTTTTCCCCTCACAAAACAGCCCAGGCCCCACTCAAACCCCCTTTTTACCTCATAAAATTACCCACGACCCCCTCAGACCCCCTTTTCCCCTCCCAAACCGACCCCAGGCCCCCCTTTCCCCTCCCAAACCGACCCCAGGCCCCCTTTCCCCTCCCAAACCAACCCCAGGCCCCCCTTTTCCCTCCCAAACCGACCCCAGGCCCCTCTTTTCCCTCCCAAACCGACCCCAGGCCCCTCTTTTCCCTCCCAAACCGACCCCAGGCCCCTCTTTTCCCTCCCAAACCGACCCCAGGCCCCTCTTTTCCCTCCCAAACCGACCCCAGGCCCCTCTTTTCCCTCCCAAACCGACCCCAGGCCCCTCTTTTCCCTCCCAAACCGACCCCAGGCCCCCTTTTCCCTCCCAAACCGACCCCAGGCCCCCCTTTTCCCTCCCAAACCGACCCCAGGCCCCCCTTTTCCCTCCCAAACCGACCCCAGGCCCCCCTTTTCCCTCCCAAACCGACCCCAGGCCCCCTTTTCCCTCCCAAACCGACCCCAGGCCCCCTTTTCCCTCCCAAACCGACCCCAGGCCCCCTTTTCCCCTCCCAAACCGACCCCAGGCCCCCCTTTCCCCTCCCAAACCGACCCCAGGCCCCCTTTTCCCCTCACAAACCGACCCCAGGCCCCCTTTTCCCCTCACAAAACAGCCCCCGACCCTCGCAGACCCCCCTTCCCCTCCCAGAGGCCCTCCCCGCCCCTCGGCCCTACCTGTTCCGCGTCTCTCTCGTTGACCGTAGGTAGAGGGCTGCGACCGCTGCTCGACATGGCGGCCCCCCCCCCCCCGCCGCCGGCGACTATCGCGATAGAGGGAAGCCGCGGCGGGCGGTGTGCGGGGAGGGGGAAGGGGAGGGAGAGGGAGCCGCGGGGCCGCGCTCAGGGAGCGGGGGGAGGCCAGGCCAACGGCATGGGGGAGGCCGGGGAGGGGGACGGGAGAGGAGAAGGGGAGGGAGAGGGCGGCGAGTCCGCCCGGCCCGGCCGCCGCCGCCGCCTCACACTCGCGCCTCCTCAGCACCCAGCGGCTCCCAACATGGCCGCCACCGCCGGCCCTCGGCCATTTCCGCCGCCGAGCCGGAAACACCCGACACGCCTCCCGCTCCTCTTCGGCTCTTTCCGGATAGATTCGGCTTCGGGCCACCTCCCGACTTCGGGTGTTTCCGGCGACGTTCCGGAAACACCCGATGCCTTTCACCGCCCGCATCCCGGAGCGGAAAGACCCGAAGTCACCTTCGGCAATTTCCGCTGACGGCGGCGGAAAGAGCCGAGCTCCGTTCCCACCGCCGCTTTCCCGAGTGGATCCGGAAAGACCCGAACGCCCCTCGGCCTCCATCGGGCCTTTCCGCGCACTGACGGAAACACCCGAACGCAGCCGAATCCCCCCCCCATCCCTGCCGGCGACCCCAAGGGGGGCGGGGGGGGGGACGCCTGGGTCCTCTCCCCTTTTTTGGGGGGGTCCCGGTCGCCTGGGTCCCCCCCCAGGCACCGGGGGAGGCGGGAGGGAGCCCGGACGCCTGGGTTCCCTGCCAGCAATGGGGAGGGGCACTGGGAGCACTGGGAGGTGGGGGGGGGGGGACACTGGTCCGGGTGGACCAAGCCTAGGAGATGGGGCGGGTCCAGCTGGGGAAGCCACGCCCCCTCCCCCCCGGAGGGTGTGGTCTCCACGCCCAGACCACGCCCTTTCTGGACCAAAGGGGCGGGGCCAGCCCGAGGATGGGGGGGGAGGGGGGTGATGATGGCTTCTTGGGTGCCCCATAGGTCCGGGGCCCCCGGGGCGATGCTATAGGGTGGGGGGGAGGGGCTGCATGGGGGAGGGGAGCACCCAAGGAGTCCCCCTTCCCCCCCCTTGGGGGACCCCCCCCCCCTTAAAATCCTTTTTATAGAAGGGGGTGCGCTTTTTTGGGGCGGGGGGGTGGGCCGAGACCTGACGGCAACTCATCGCCCCCACCGCAACCCCCCACCCCCCGCTGCGGGGCGGGGTGGGCTTGCGGGGGGTGGGGGGGCGTGGGGGGGGGGGGATGGGAAAGGCGTGCGGCTCCTTTAAATTTACCCAGGAGCCCTTAAAGGAGCCCCAGGGGCCCCACGGCGGCGTCCCCACCCCGGCCGGCCCCTGCCCGCCACCGTCGCCGCCGCCCCGGGCCCCGCCATGGAGCCCCCGCACCCCCACCCCGACCCCGGCCCGTTCCCGCACCCGGACCGCCCAGGTGAGCACCGACACGGCGGGGGGAGGGGGGGGGAATGGGAAGGGTGGGCGGTGTGGCCCCTTTAAGAAGACACCCCACCCCCCCACCCCCCCACTCTCGCGGTGGGAGAGCTGGGGTCCCCCTTCGCGCACAATGGGAGTGACGCTGGCCCTTTAAGATGTCCCCCCCCGGCCCTGGGGGTGCCCCCGGCCCTTTGGCATCCCCTGTCATCCTCTAGGATGCCCCTGGCCCTTTAAGATGCCCCTGTCACTTCAAGATGCCCCTGCCCCTTTAAGAAGCCCCTGTGCCTTTAAGATGCTCCTGCCCCTTTAAGATGCCCCTGCGCCTTTAAGATGCCCCCATCCAATTTAGGATGCCCCTGCCCCTTTAAGATGCCCCTGCCCCTTTAAGAAGCCCCTGTGCCTTTAAGATGCCCCTGCCCCTTTAAGATGCCCCTGTGCCTTTAAGATGCTCCTGCCCCTTTAAGGTGCCCCCATCCAATTTAGGATGCTCCTGCCCCTTTAAGGTGCCCCTGGCCCTTTAAGGGCCCCTCCCCTTTGACGAGCCCCACCCCTTTTAAATACCCCTTCACAAGCCCCGCCCCTTGAAGTGCACGGCCCCTTTAAGACGCCCTGCCCCTTTAAGAGCCCCCCTCGCCCTTTTAAGATGCCCCAGCCCC